>NC_141155.1:62821181-63006181 GCF_053477565.2 Lygodium microphyllum
ATTACACAGTTCTTTCAAACAGACAGAGTGAGAGCTACTGTACCAGTCTCCAGCCAAACCTTCGGGCTCACACTACAGCAGGCTGAGGACCAGCGTACCCGACGCCGCACGAGGATCCGTGGGTTTCGGACCCCACAGCCACACGGACAGGAGATCCGAAGGATTCTTGATCTACATCGACAGTAGACTGAGATCCGATGACACTCGACACATTGGATCTCAGATCTCCTGTTTGCTCTTTCTCCACCGCCGATGTACCACATCCTGCATCGAGGAGGGATCACCTACTATTAGCAACTTCGACGACTGCTACTACATCCCAGGATAGTATATCTCCCTGCATCTGTTACATATACACATCGCACCACTTTATCACAGCCGACAGTTGTTCCCCTATCACAGCCGACATTTGTTTCCCTTTTGTAGCCATTATCTGGAGTACCAGAGCTACATACGCACATACACATACACGACACTTATCACACTCACAGCACCGTATTTTCAGTTTCCAGTTTTTAGCTTTTCATTCAGCACTTTTATTTTGGATAGCTGGACCTCATCAGTTGTATCACAGTTTGTCTCATAAGCCAGTTTTGGTCTTTAGAAGACGTTAATATAACTTTCTTTCTTTTCTTTCTCTCTCCTGTGCGTTCTCCCTCTCCCCCCTCCTTCCTCCTCCTTCCCTTCCCACCCTCTCCCTCTCCCCCCTCCTTTCTCCTACCTCCTCCCTTTTCTCTTGCCCTTCTCCTCCTTCTCTCCCTTCCCCTTCCCCCAACCGCTCATCACTGCTTGGGCATCCTCCTCCCTCGCAGCGGCTGCTTCCGCCCACCTGACTCCTCCTCGACACCTGCACCTCTGTGTTCCCACCCCACTTCCTCCCTCTCCCACACCTCCTACCTCGCCCATGCTGTCTTCCACCCCCTCGCATTGTCTTTCTCCCCCTACCTTGTCTTCCCGCACCCGCCATTGTCCTCCCACTCGTCCACCATCCTACCTCCCCTTACCCAATACTACCCCCTCGCCCATTACTATGCCCCCCCTATCCCATCCTACTCCCTCGCCCATTCTTACACTGCCCCCGACCCAATACTACCCCCTTGCCCATTTCTACTCCCCCCTACCAAATACTACCCCCCCCCCCCCCCCAATACTACGCCCTCCCTACCCCATCTTACCCCCTCGCCCATTCCTACACCCCCTACCCAATACTAACCCCCCCCCCCGGCCCAATACTATGCCCCCCCTACCAAATACTACGCCCCCCTACCCCATACTACCCCCCCCCCCCCCCCGCCCATTACTATCCTGCCCCCCACCAACTACTCCTATACCCGCCCACCTCTACCACCATGCCCATTACCCCCCCCCCCCCCCCTTTGCCCTTGAACCTACCCACACCCTTGACCTTGCCCATCCCCCCTTAAACCCCCCCTTTTGAAATCCATGTTCCCGTCCCTCTCCCACACACCCCCCACACACCACCCACACACATCATGCATCGAGTATGCTCTCCGGGTGCATGCCCCCTTGCATGGTGGAAATTTTGTGTTGATGATCATGTTTCAGGTTTGATTCCCGAGTGAACGCCCCGTGCAAGCCCGTTGTTATGTGCATGGTGGTGTTGAATGCAATTGATGTTGTTTGTACGCAGGTCCGTGTGTGTGCTCGTGTTCGTGTTGTGTATGTGTGTTGTAAGCCCCTCGTTCCACGCGCGAGGATGTGCATCCCGTTTCGCCCATGCTGCAGAGATGTTGTTCACACGCAGTCGCCCCACCGGGTACCCCACCGTCTTGATCCTGATTATTTTAATCCTTCACATTTTAAAAATGAAAAAGAATCATTAAAATTTTAAAAAACCTTAAAATTTTTATTAAAACAATAAAATCTTGAAAAAAAATATTATAAAATTTTAGAAAAATCCAAGAAATTTCAAAAAAATCCTTCATGATTATAAACAATCACAAATACATAAAAATTAAAAGCACAATGAAAAATATTTATTTGCATTAAAAATAACTTATAAAATGAGAAAATACTTGAAAACTTTGAGAAATTTTTTGAAAATGACTGCTTAAATTTGTAAAAATTCTTTTTCACATTTCCAATGTTTATGTAGCCGTTTAGTTACTCAAACAAGAAAAAAAAACAACAAACCCAATGGAAAACAAATCATCCAACCAACCAACCAAAGTGCTTCAAGTCCCATTCACATCAAATATGATATGACATCTAAAAATCAAAATTTTGATCGTAGCCCAATACACAATTCCCAAACATCTAAGGATTCAAACACCACAGAAAATAAATTTGAAAAATAAAAAAACACAAAGATAATTTTAAAAAAAAATTTTAAAAAGACACCCAACACATGATCACCCGAGTGACAAACCCTTCCTTGTCTCCCTTCTTTTTAATTTTTTTAAACCATGGTATTATCATTGGTTTCTTTGTACATTACAAAAGGCTAACTGTCACCTAGTTAACCTATTGTTTTTGTACGAGGATTTTTCTATTTTATGGCTTGTTTCGACGTGGGATTTTGCGCATCAGAGCTTGCGAGTGTCCACACACCACCAGGTTCTTTTTATTATTTCCTCTTTCACATGCAACATAACACATATATAATTTTAAACCAAAAATCAACCGAATGTTGCATCCACAAAACAAACAAAATGCACCTCATAAATTTTTTAATTAAAGGAAATTAGTCGTTAATTTATAAAAAGAACCCCGCCATTGCACGCACGCATAGCACAATAATCCACTAAATTTTGTAAAATAAGATTCATCCACAGTGCACGCGCACACACATTTATACACACATTTAATTTGTAACTAATAATGAATCCCCTTGAGTCACACATGTATGCACTTTGATTGGGATGTGAATACGACTTAGCAAGCATTAATGGAATAATTTAATAATGAACTGTGATTAATTTCTCATCTAATAAAAATGAATCTTGTAGTTTTCACCTACTCACTTCACCACACCATATGTATACGCCATACGCTTACCGGGATTGGGCTTTCTTGGTTAGAGACATCGATCATGTCAGTCTATATTTATTTTGATGATCCAAGTCTATGGTTTAGTCTTGATTTTTGGATTGTGTCTGGGATAAGGTATGCGTGGCTTTTTCTTCTCTTTGAAGTGTTTGTCTTTACGGGGTTTTCGGGTACTTATATGTTTGCATAGCATGAAGCACTCGACCGCATATGTGTGTAGGTTATGTCGGATTTTCCGTAGGATGTGGACTACTTAGGGAGGTCTAGTCTAGTTCAGTTAGTTTGTTGTTGTTTTTTTTCCCTTATTATCTGTCTTAGTGGTAGTATGTGTGGATTTTGTAAGAATACTTTCTCATTTTCCTGGTTTTTGTGTATGTGCGGGTGATCCAATATGGTCTAAATGGCATCTTTTTCCACATCCTAGCTTGTGATTTGGCATGTATTGTTACCAATCCATGATTACTCTCTCCTTTTGGATGCTGATTGTATTTGCAAGGCTGGTCTTCATCTCTTTGTGGCTCTAAATTTCCCTCTAGTGGATGCAAAGCTTTGTTACTCTTCTCTTAAGACTTACAAGAAGCTTTCAAGCTTGGTTTATGGCCATCGGTTCTATTTATCCCTTGCTAATATCAACAAGGCCTTGTTCTTGCCTTTTGTAGCTTCCCCTATGCCTAGTGGTAATCATTTATTATCCACTATAGAGATCCTTGCTTTGTTATAGAAGAATACCTCTACTCCTTTGTTAGCGAATAAGGTTATCACTAGTTCAGGAGTATCAGTGGCACATATTTCCTCTCCCTTATGGAAGCAATTATGCCAATTTCTCCAGGACCGGGCAAGCCTATATCCAAGTGTTTGTCTCGAGAACTATTCATTGCATTTATTAGAATCGTGGAGGGGATTAAGCTTGATTTGATAACCTTTTTGTTGGCTAAAATGGATCAGCATTTTCATCATGTAACGAAGGGTCAACTCAGTAGTATTTCCTATGGGGTTTTTCTACAGAATATCATTCAATTAGCACCTCCCCCAAGTGGCATTCGTGTGCCTGATCATGTTCCACTTCCACAACAGTGTCCTCATGTTTCTTCTCCTCTTAAGGAAGCAAATTCACATTTAGCATATATACCCCTTGTCAAAATCATTTGAAAGAAGCATCGTACATAGGGTCATTTTGATCCTCTCCCTATTCCAACCCTTGTGGTACAGCTTCTAATACATGAGGTGTCTAGTAGCTTCCTTCCCTCATTCCTGTCTTGTACCAACCTCTTTGCAACGCAACGGGAAGGACAACTGGATCTGCAGATTCCTCCTTTCTTGCAAACCGTGCTTTTTGGATCTATGCTTTCACAGCTAGTTTCTGGTGTTTTGTCTCTACCTTGGAGACCTCCATGACCTCCTATCTTTAGACTCCTATCTTCATACAATCTATACAAGAGTGTGAACCTCATTGCAAGACAAAATGGACTCTTTAACCAATTAGCTTAGCAAGGCTTTGGAGAATTTAGCTTCTGAGAAGGCTACTTTGAGTGAAATCCATACATAAATGACAATAGCTACAACTTTGATGGATTCATGCAAAGCCATGATTAAGAAGTTAGAAGCTAAATTTGCCACTTTAGAAAAAGAGAACATATCCTTAACCAAGGAGAAAAATGCAACTCTTGTGAAATTTATATAATCATCTTGTAAGCTTGGTATATGTGAGGGCCAATTGCATCATTCCCAAGAAACTGTAAAGTTGCAAAAGAAGCTTATTGAAGAACTTAACCAAAAAGTTGCTACTCTTTGTATTCCTCCTCTAGCCCCAATAATGTCTTCTTTGATGTTTTCTAGGGAAGAGCTAGATCAATTGCAGTAGAAAGCTAAACTGTGTGATCCCCCCATGCCTTGTGTGAGTGCTTCACTACAATTAACATGCTTTTGGCTTTTGTGTTTTCTTTTGCCCAAATAAACAATAAAGCATTTGGGCATCCCAAAAGTTGGGTTGTGCCCAAATACAATGTCAAATAATCAAATATTAAACTGGGTGCCTATGCGCATACAAAATAATAAATGTTAGTCAAGCACTTTAATAAATAAGCACACCTAAATAAATATTGGCGCTTCGCCTTTAGTGATAAGGCACACACCCATCAAAAATTATAATTCTTGTAAATATTTTGAATTCACCCCATGGTCCAGTGCTCCTAACCACCGCTACCTACTCTACACATCAACTGAAGCATTCACAATTGTTAGAAAATAATAAGGTAAAACCCACAAAAGTGAATGCCTAGCAGTCTTCAACTACAAAATAATTAAATAGGTTGGAACTCTATCCTAACCTTAATTTAATTCGAGTGCATTCTAAACTATTAAACGTCCATTGATTTGATATGTATTTTGCGTAATCATCCACTGCGAAATCACCCACATGCATATTAAATTAATCTGATGCCCAAAAAGGACAGGCGTCCCCGTCAACTTCCCCCATAAGGAATCCACCTTGCGTACGAGTCCCAGCAAATAAATATAGTTTTACGAAATCCATCGAAAAACCTCATAGAATCCACCGTGGAATATGCATCCTAGCATCATACCCTCGAGGTGGGATAGCAATTGTCCTCAATTTCTATTAGCTCAATGTGGAGCGAGTAGTGAGGGGTAAGCACTTAGGTCACGTGCATGCATCCATTAGGATTTTTCAATAGGATGATTTTTAAACTTAACCAAATATCTAGAATATCTATGACCAGTTCTACTGGGCATAAAGTTAGTGTCTAGAATAGTTTCAAGTTCAAGGATTTCAGTTTCTTCTTCTAACAAAGGAGGGTTTTCATAGACAGGATGGATAGGTAATTAGTAACTTCTGTTTGCCCATTGGTTTCAGGATGGAATGCAGATGAGAAATCAATCTTAGTATCCAAATTAACAAATAAAGTAGTCCAAAAATTATTGCAAAATCTAAAATCATGATTAGAAATAATAACTTTTGGCAAACCATGATTAGTAAAAACAGTCTTCAAAAATAGTTGTGCAGCTTGAGATGATGCAGTTAATGTTTTCTTGCATGGTAGAAAATACATTTGTTTGCTAAATTGATCTACTATAGTCCAAATCATATCATGATTAGCTTGTGTGTTAAGCAAACCAATTATAAAATCCATTGAAATATGTTCCCATGGATGTTCAAGAATTGGTAAAGGCATTAACAAACCATATTGCTTACTATGGTGTCACTTGAGTCATTGACAAATTAAACACTCAGAAATAAAGTTAGAAACATCAAATTCCATTTGTAGCTAGTAAAAAACTTCAACCAATGTTCTTAAAGTGGAAATAATACCTCTATGGCCTTGATATAGAGGACAATGAATTTCGTGCAACACAAATTATCTAAATTGAACAGTGACACACATTCTTTTCGCATAAAACATAAATCCATCAGAATAAGACAAAGAATCAATTGGAATCTAGTTATTAGCAATTAATTTGTTCCAATCAGCTTGAAAAGTGGGGTCATGGTCATAGGTTGCTTTTGCCACACCACTCTATCCACCCTTGCCATTTTCCTCACAAATATCTCACAGCTCCTCAATAGCAGCCACACCATCCCATTCATGAAAGCCATGGGACTAGTGCTCACCTAGGAGGGGGATAAATGTTAACAAAAAAGATAGCAAGCTAGCAAAAAGAAATACAAGAAGATTGGGCAAGACAAAGAAATCCAAGCCCAATATATTTTGATATAAAATTTGATGTGTATCAATTACTTTTTACAAATTTTGGATAACATTAGTGAGCAGTGATTTTTGACTCCGTGAAATGCTTAAAATTTACAAAAGAATCCGAATCTCAAGGGAAAAATAAAGTAAGTCGAAGGCGACATAGGAAATTGAGTCGATTTTAAGCAGGAAGCAGCCGTCGGGTTCCTAAAGTGTTTTAAAGATACACCAACTGACAGTTACAGATTTTTCATAATTTTTTCGATTGCCGGATTGGATCCTAAGAAGTGCCAAGCAATGCGGGACCTCAAGATGGTCGAGCAAAAAAAATTCAGATCTAAAATCCAATGTCGGACGCGAGAATGGGGTGTCCAAAGGAGGCCAAGACCAAAGAGATTTAGTGTGAAAAGGACTAGAGGGGGAAGGAGGGTGACCCTTGGGGTCTCCCAGCCCCCGAAAATTTGACGAATGGGGGGGGGGGGTGTTTTTTCCATGGCGTGAAGAAAATGAAGTCATCTTCTTGCAGGGATCCAAATTTATGAGAGGGAGGGGGCTATGGAGCCTCAATGTAACCCACCAAACTGATCATACCAGTCAGATTTTGTATTCCTTCTCTCTCCATTGTCACTCTCCACTTGTCCAATGGTTTCCCGGTTGTTGAGTTCCTGTTCTAATATTTCTCTCTCCTCTCTATGGGTTGTTCATGCGCACTACCTTGAAGGAGGAATCGGGAAGGAGATTGAAGAAAATGATGAAATGGAGATGCTGAAGATTGATGTGCAGCATGGAATTGAGAGCATTGAGGCTCTGTCCCCACTAGTCACGCAGTCATTCAATGCATCCCCAGGCCCCACAATAGGAGCCCCTGATAACTTCTATACCCTGCAACTCAATGCATTTGCCTCAAGTTCCTACCAACATAACTACTCTATCTAACCCAAAGGCTAGATCCACAAAGGTCACCTTTTTGCCATTCGATCACCTAGATCTCATTTGATATACAAGTCATGACCCACCCAATGTCCATGCTCACACATGGCTTCTCCTCATAATGGGGTTCTTTCATCTTCCATCAACTCCTCTTCATCGTCAAACCTCGATCATGAAAGCATATCAGCCATGGGATTTTCTCTACCTGGAATATGCTGAAAATCAGGGTTAAGTGACTTTATATATGCAATCCATCGTAACATGGCAATATCAGGAGTTGAGCAATTTGCTATCATGCCCAATAGAGGTAGACAATCAATCTCTACCATGCATACTTCTTTTGATAGACTCTTGCCAAACTTCAATCCCTAAACAATAGTGCAACAAGCCCAAGTCTATCATTTCAAACTCAGAGCTCAAAGCCTTTTGAGTCTGATGGATCATATCTTCATAATCACTTGTAATAAGAAGGTCGTCCACATATAGTACAATCACTATAGCCTTTTCACTATCCCTATAGACATACAAGTTAGCATTTGAGGCACATCTTTTGAAATTCAAACCTAGAAAGGATTTATCTATCCCCCGCTGCAACCATGCTCTAGGGGCTTGTTTCAGCCCATACAACGCCTTCTTCATCTTACACACTTTGTTCTCAGAATGTGGGGCCTCAAACCCCAGTGGTTGAGCCACATACACCTCCTCCGTAAGGCCACCATTCATGGCCATTCTAGCAATTGGAGCAAATGTTTCTTGAAAATCAAATCCTTCAACCTATGAAAATCCTTGTGTAACTAATCTGGCTTTGTACTCTTCTAAGCTACCATCAACCTTATACTTTATCTTTCAGATCCACTTGGTGCCAATAATCTTCCTCATTTCTAGCCAATCCACTAGCTTCCAAGTATCATTCTTTATGATGATGTGTTATGCTCAACTTTCATAGCTTCTCTCCATGCTAGATTGGCAAGTGCATCTTCCAAGTCTGTTGGTTCCTTTACTTCTCTCATACTCCTAGCCATCAAGGCTATATTGATTATGTGATTAGAAGCCTTTCTTTGCTCCTCTATTCTCAAAGACCGCCTTGGTCCATCTACCTTTTCCTCAACTATGGTAGGCATAGGATTGCTATGATCATAGAGCTACTTTACCCATCATGGCAATGCCTTTTTTGGTGGCATGATAGCAAGTCGGTGAACTTTGTACTCATCATCCAAAGATGATGCTTTCTCCTCCTTGAGAGTAAGGATAGCTCTTGGGATAGGTTCATAGTGGAATACTTCTTCACTAGATGATAAAGTGGAAGAACTTATATTCTCCTCCTCCACTATATGTGGTTACTTCTTGAATTCCACATCACGACTCCCTATGATCTTCTTTGCCTCTTGGTCATACAATTTGTAAGCCTTTTGCTCATTATAACCCTAGAAGATATACTTTGTGCTTTTTGGATTTAACTTGTTTCTCTTACCCTTTAGAACATGTCCATAACATTCACATCCAAAAGTTCTAAAATGTGAGATAGATGGTTTCTTACAAGAATAAGTCTCATGAGGAGTTTTACCCTAAGGGCCTTTGTGTAACTCCAATTGAGAATGTAGACTGCAGTATTAACAGTTTCTTTCCAAAACTAGTTAGGCAATCCCTTGCCCTTAAGCCTACACCTTGCCATTTCCAGAATAGTGCAATTTTCGTGTTCAACAATGCCATTCTGTGCGTTGAGGTATATGAGGCATCATCAGTCGATGCTTAATCCCTTTGCCCTTGCAAAAGTCTTCAAACTCCTTTGAGTTAAACTCACCACTACCATTTGTTCCAAACTTCTTCACATTTTGCTATGTTTCATTCTCAATAAGTTTTAGCTATTTTTTAAACTTACCAAAAGCTTGAGCCTTATCATGAAGGAAGTACATCCATATCTTTCTACTATAATTATTGACGATCAATATAAAATAAGAAAATCCTCCTAAGGCCTTTGTATGCATTTTAGTGCACAAGTCAGCATGCACCAACTTTAGCGGAGCCTTCACTCTGTTCTTTCTTTCTTGTGGAAATGCCTTTCTCTATTGCTTGCCAATCATACAAGCTTCACATGGTTCCTTCATTTCAAATATTGCAGGTAGGTGAATAACCATGCCTTGCTTATGCATCTCCTTTAACATTGCAAAACCAATGTGACCAAATCTTTCATGCCAAAATTTACTTGTGCCCACACTAGCAATGGTTGTAAGAGCACTTAGCTTATATAGGTTGTTCCTCCTTTCTTCTTTGTTAACAACTTTGTTAGCACTATTGATAATTTCTACATCTATCTTAATGAGCCTCATCTCATGGCCAATATCTATTATAGAAGCAACTAATAGCAAATTTCTCTTAATCTCTAGAACATATAATAGATTTGAAAGATTATTGAGTTCACCATTTGTAGTAACAAAGGAGATAGTATCTATGCCCTCAACAGGGCATTTTGCATCATTCCTAACTATCACAGTGATGGACTCTTACAGAGGCTTCATAGAACTATATAGACCTTTCTTGTTGGTCATGTGATGGGAAGTGCCACTATCTAATACCCATGAGTCAGTGTTAGATATTTCTTGCACCGAGGAACACACTTCCTCAATGATCGCTATGAATAACTCCAACTCTGCTTCAGTCATATTGGTTGTCGCATGCCCTTTATTCTTCACACTGCCATTTACATATTTCTTGCGCCAAGGAGACCCCCACAAAGGGGGGCTCTGCCCCCTCCATATCTCCCCCAAGTAGGCTGGAAAGAAAACGCATGTCATGATAGGTCCTCCAAATTAGATCCTAGTGTAGTAATGGCTCTATACAAGCATAGATTCTCACTTGCAAAACAACAACCAAAAGCCCATACTCGAACAAAGATCCTAGAACCTAAATCCCATACCCAAACAAAGACCCTAGAATCTCAATGGGCCAATCTCGCCACAAGGGCAACAAGGCCACACCAAAAAAACATGTATATGTTGCATTTAGACTACATCTAGTCAAAATGGAACGTAATAATATCAAGCTACAACTGTGAGGATGACTAGACCTAACAGTCCTAATGATAGATACACCTTGAATGGCACTACACAAATAACCCAAGACATTAGTAGAGAATCCACATCTGGTTGTGCAGTTGGGGGCTCAAAGGCATGTATCAGAAGACTTGATATTATATGCCAAGACCCAGAAGATGAAGACATAGTTTTGCATGCTTATCTTAGGATCAAACTCATTGCGAAAAGAGATCATAGTGTCAATGCTCTCATTGATGAAGAAGCAGATTTTAATGTCTGGACCTATGAAGCATGGACCCTATTAGGACAACCAGAGCTCACGTCGACTAATGCAACTCTTAGTCCTTACAGGGGACACCCGCAAGCACTTATAGGGAAGTGTAAAATCCTTGTAACTATTGAAACGGAAAGCTTGCCTATCATATTCCACGTTCCTCCAAATAGTGCTAATTGTGGAAAGGAAACCCTCCTAGGATGACCCTTCAAAAGGGCGATGAAAAAAACATTGGAGTGACTGAGCCCCTCACGATTGAAATAAGAAACCAAACATGACTATTTGAAAGGTACATCCTCAGTATAGCATGCTTAACAAGCAGGTTTCAGATGTAATCGTCGGGTGTGCACAAAGACCACTAGTGCCCAAGGAGCCTTTGACTTTCCAAGACAATAATGAGCACCACATGCACAACATAGCTCATGGTAAGGCAAATTTCTTAACAAAGCAAATGGCAAATCGTCTCATAGCCATGAGCAAATCTTCCAGTCATTGCCAAGTCCACCTAGAAGTCCCAAATCTCCTACTCCCTCTTTCCCTAAACGGACATAGGAAGCACAACAATAATCGTCAAGTACAGTTGCTCAATCCCAATCTTTATCTCCATATGAGCTTCCAAATGTCCAAGAAGCGGGACATGACACCACCCTTAGCTCTCAGCCTAAGGATATGCATGCGCAATCCACCGTAACTAGCTCAATCTGCACAAGTGAATTCACAAAGGGCAACAAAAGACACAACCACTTCTAATCTACTCAAGGACTTAACACCATAGTCTACCAGCAGTAGCCAGTCCACTGAACTAGCCACTACTACTTCCAATCAAGAATCACAATAGTCACAGCCTTTGGCCATGATGACGCCCCTTGCGGAACGTGTCCTTAGCAATTCACATACGGAAGAGGTGTCACAACCAACATCCTTGACACCTCTAGCACTTCCAAAACACCTAAAGCCTAGGCTTGAGGAGAAATTTCTCGAAGACTTGGCCAAAGAGATAGCGTATCTAACCAATAAACTAGAGATGAAGTTCATGTGATGAAGCTTGACCACAAGCTGACAACCATCACGTGTGCATACGTCCATGTGGACATTGGAAGGCCAACACTATAGCACACAAAGCTCATATCCAAACCCCTAACTTGGGATGAGCAACAACATGTTTGCTCCCGCTATGTAGCTGTTGCTAAGAAAGTCACAAAGGACATCCCAAAGGTCACAGCTAGAAAATTGTGATTGATATCCTCACTCTATACTACTCAATGTGAGACAAACAAAGAAAAGCTTGAAGCAATCAAACGAAAAGGGATAGGACAAGGTAACTCTGTGCAGAAATGGTACTCCATTGGCAGCCAAAATTAGCCAACAACTAATGACACTCTCGCTGAGCAAATGAAAGCCCTTTGGATATCAATACATGATCCCACATATGTTGCCCCGACCTCATTAAGAGTGTTAGCAATGGTCCAAGAGGTCCAACTTTCTGCCACTGTCCAAAAACATCCCTTGTACAATAAACTGCTTCTAGAAGAAGATCTACACATGGCTAGCAGGCTAGGAGTAGGGAGCAAGGTACTTGATGTTAGCACATATGTCTTCTGCCTCACTCAAGACCCTACAATCCTAGATAACTATGCTTCCCATCAATACAACCCTGACTTCTTCAACTGGCTTCGTCCAAAGCCTACATGAAAAGAACCCTAGACTATCTCTTGGTTCTAAACTAGAGTCACCCGAACCTCCACAACAAGAGAAAAATAGCTCTAAACACAAGACCCACTCTAATAAGAAGCAATGGAGGCATGTTCCAATGGGTAAGGACAAGAGTCTAGAGCAAACATCTGACCAAGAGCAACTACCAATGCAATCGGATGAGGAGCTAAACGAAAGAGAATTGGCTAAAGAGCTAGACTCTCCACAAAGAGAGGTAGTTGTACCCTCACAAATTCACGAGGCTGTTCAGCAGGCCACAATTATGTCCCATGAGGACACACCAGAAAAAGAGAATGTTTAGACCCAACCAACCATGTAAATGGTTGACCTAGTTCAGGGTCCTGAGTCTTTAAAGAATACACCTCAATTGCCCAATAAATAAAGGAGAAAACAATGAAAACAATAGCAATTGCAAGTGGCTATAGACGCCAATAAGATTGAGACCAAGAATGCTGAAGAGCTGAGGAATAAAGCATTGTGTCCACCCACAAATGAACCCATTGCCATCTCTCCTAACAACGGTGAAACCTCAGACACATCTGTGTGTTCTAATAAGTCAAAGCAACCATTACCATCAATTGTTTCTTGCAACACTCAATCCACCAACAATAGAGCTTACATTAACCAATCAAGAGTGTACAATACTATCACAACATGTTGAAAAAACTATACCAGTCACATTCGAGGAGAACCATGACACAATAGCAGCAAAGCCTCAAGAGAAACATGAAAAACCCAAAAGCAGGAGCAATCCTAGCAGTGACCAATCTTATCATCTAGGCCTGAGTCCCCCAACTATGCTAAAGCCTAGGGAAACTCCCAGAATCTTGCATGAGATAGCAATCGAGCAAGCTCTCATCGAACATAGAAGTGTCACGGAGTGCTTAACTGAGTTGGATGCTAAAGTCAAATTATCCGCACATGCTTATGTCCTTGCAGACATGGGCACATTCCCTAGGGAGCAGCTTGAGGAATATTAGTCATATCCGCTATTGTGGGAAGAGCAAGAATATCTTAACAAGCACTATGACAAGCTCCTACATGAACGCATGCAATGCATCTCTGACGAGAAAGCCCATGAACTACACTTAATTGTGGCATTTAACAAAGCGCTTTGCCAACCAAATCTCTTAGAGATAGAGCAACTAAAGCAATAATCAGAGGGTCGAAGTCAATTCGAAAAATGTTGGTTTGAAAACCATGCTACAATGGCTGAACTTGGAGCCTAGTCTCAGAGGAGCGATTGGCCAAATGGCGATCTTAAAGAGACCCAATCTATGTGGTGCTAACTTCCTTTCAGGTACTAACTATTGTTCCAGGTATGGACTTAGCCAGAACTAGCCAAGAGAACTCTCCGATTGATAGAATTCTCATTGAGGAGGAGCTACATGTTGCAAGTTGACTCAGACAAGGTACCATGCTACTCGATGTTGCAAAATATATGTTGTTATTGAGTAGGCTACCACGATTACTAGATGCATGTGCCACACTCTAGTACAATCCTGAGTTCTACAATTGGTTTTTATCGTCACGAAGTGACATGGATTCATAAATGTATACACAAATAAACAATGAGTTTTGTGGCTGTGTATAGATAATACCAAAAAAGCAAAGTCAGCACACACACAAGCAATGATAATCAAGCCCAAGTGATATGCATCGAAGTCAACACCATGGGATTCAGATAAGTGATATCTCTTTGAGCTGCAGTTGTTCATTATCGTCGAAGCATATGACTTGCATGTACTCTCATGACTTGCCAAGTGAATGCAGGACGACACATGTCTCTATACAAAAGTGTTCAATGTCCAAGTCTCCACAAGACCACCAACCCCACAAAGAGCCATTATGGAGAAAGAGACATAAATACTAAGAACAAAGAGCCATGACAAAAGCCCCACTGCTGGAAGAGAAAATCACCCCTGCAGAAAGTACACATTGCATTTGAGCATGGCCCAAAGCATAGTCATTGGCTACTCTTTCTTTATTGGCCACATCCGACTCACTGCAGTTGCTAACTCAATTGTTCTGATGTCTCACATGTTACAAAGAGGTTTGCAAAATCTCAACTGTATCTCTCCATCTCAACAATTGTTCCTCTGGCATTGAGGCTGGTAACACAATCATCCTTGTAATATCCATTTTTCACAGCCTTTAGATCTCGACATTTCTCAGTCCTAATGAAAGGCTAATAGCCTCAATGTATTGCAATGGTTGTATTCATTTTATCCAGAGAGAGAGAGAGAGAGAGAGAGAGAGAGAGAGAGAGAGAGAGAGAGAGAAAGGCACCCACGATTATAGCACATCACCTAGGTGTCCTCAAACTAGGTACGTCCAATGACCTTGGTCGACTAACTTTGTCCCTAGTCCCCTAGCCCTTTACACATCCCCCACAATTGTTCAGGGCACATCAAGGGCAAGACATACCTAGGGTGCTCATCTCGCCTATGGTTAGACCTGCCACCCTAAACTAGTTGCACGATTCTTTTTCACACTCCACCTTAGTACCATTGCAATCAATAGTGGTGAGCAAGGCAAAAAGACCATGGAAAGTATGTTGTACTCTTTGAACAATACAAGTAGCCACCAACTACCAAAAGCTAAGGCATCAATGAGCTCAATTATGCTACATTGTATTGTTAAAATCACAAATGATGTCTCAAGAAACCTTCAAGTACGTCTCCTCAACATCGATAAATTTTTCCACCCCATTGAACCCTTACTTCATCCACACGTTACTATGAGGAACTAGACTAATAGTCTTCTAATTGTGTAATATCTAAGTATGCACATGCACTCACATAATATGTGCACTACAATCTATACACAGTTTGGGTCCTCAAGTGCAGGACATTACTCTTGGCTCGTTCAACCTATCTCCTAAACTAATCAAACTACATCTTATGCATGATAAGAAGACTAGCACTACCCCCAAGGAGAGTGGGTGACACAAAAACAAACTTGCATTTTTTGCAGGGACCCCCAACACCCGTCCTAAATTTTCTATGTTTTTGTATAAACTCTTAAGATATCGAGCTCCACTCATGATATGCCAGGGTGACCGTTGTGCATTTATGTCACCGACTTGTTAGTTGCAGATGCGGTTGGTACACAGCCCATGAATAATAGCTAGATGACTGCTATCCTTATCTACTCTAGTTCGTGGCTCGGTTAGTATGCCACCTTATTTAGTTGAGTTTGGTTTGAGACCCATATATAGGGTTCTTCTATTTCTATGTACTTGAGTTCTTTTTGGCTTACACAACTAAGAAGAGGAAAACTGTTTTCAGCCTCCACCTTTGTGTGTATTCCCCCATTGTGCAAGCAAGAAAGCTACAAGTGAAACTCCTTCCTTCTCTCCCACAATCTTGACATGGTATCAGAGCCTTGTTCGTGGTAAGGAGCTCAAGAAAGCAAGCCAAGTTCGCGGTGTTCTGGTAAGAGGACCAGTGTTGCTTTCATTCTTCTGTTTTGGAAGCAAGTCTCTGCAAGTAGCACAGCCGAAAAGTGCAAGAATGCATTGTCTCAGATTGAGATGCCCTTCGGGTGTAGCAAGAGGGCAATATATGCTGCAGGAGTGGGCTTTAGCCCTTGGTTGCTCTGTTTTTTTGATTTGAGGCCATTTCGAGGCCTGTTTTGGAGGCGGAAGTTTTCTGCACGCACTCAGAAAAAGGCCCTGTTTTATGCTGTGCGACCCTATTCTACAGGTCAGTGAAATGTTACTGTAGAAATTGCATCGTATGCCTGTGCGCAGAGACATTGGGAGTTACAAAATCATCCTTGTTGCCTGTTGATGCAAATTTGTCACTAGGAAGTGACTGTGTGGTCAAATATAACTTTTGCCAGTTTTGCAGATTTGCCCTTGTGAGGCTGAAGCTGTGTTCTTTGCAGTGACAGAATTTTTTGCAGTGTTCTGTAATGGCGTCTGATTCTCTTTCACAGATTGTCACTGAAAAGCTTGACAAGAACAACTTCCAAGCATGGAAGTTTAGAATGACAAATTTCCTTATGGGAAAAGGATATTGGGAATTTGTTGCAGGAAATGAAGAAGAACCAGTTCTTCTTGATGTTCCCAATCAACAGCAAATGCAAGCATTTAAAGCATGGCATGAGAGAGCCAGGAACGTTATGTACTGGCTGTCCTATCAACATTTCAGACTCTATGATTGTGCATATTCAAGATGCAAGTACGCCAAAGGAGGCATGGGATACTTTGTCAGAAATGTATAGCACAAATACGCAAGCCAGGAAAATGCAGCTCAAGCAAGAGTTGCATAATGTGCAAAGAGAAAATACGAGCATCAATGACTACCACATGAAGGTGAAAAAGATTGCAGATGCACTTACTTCCATTGGGTCGCCAGTGGAAGATGATGATTTAGTTTCTGTGACCTTGAATGGTCTAGGAAAGGATTATGCACAGTTCTGAACATCCATTTCCGTCCGTGAAAGATTTCCTGATTTTGAGGAGTTGATTGCTCTTCTAATTTCTGAGGAGCAAAGAAATGGTGGTGCATCTTCGTCAGGAGGAACTTCAAAATAAGTTGTCTTCTACTCAAATGTTGAGAGAGGTAGAGGCAGAGGTAGAGGAGGCCATGGTAGAAATCAGAATATGCAGCAAACTCAAGAAAACCAGTCCTATGGAGGAGGACGTGGTAACTCTAGAGGCAGGGGGAGCCAAAGAGGTCTTGGTGGATGGCAAAGAGGCCAAAATGCAAACAGCAATGTTGAATGCTACTACTGTGGTAAAATGGGTCATATGGCTATGGACTGCTATAAAAAGCAGAATGACATCATGAATGGATAATTGCAACAAGGGAATTATGCATCTTCTAGTAGACAGGGTGATGACAGAAATGAGTATTTGTTTATGGTGCAGCACATGAACAATTCTGTGACAAGTGCAGAAGAAAGCAACGATGTATGGTATGTTGACTCAGGTGCATCAAACCACATGACAGGTCATGCAGAATGGATGCAGTTTGCAAGGGTGTTAGTTGCAGATGCGGTTGGTACACCGCCCATGAATAATAGCTAGATGACTGCTATCCTTATCTACTCTAGTTCGTGGCTCAGTTAGTATGCCACCTTAGTTAGTTGAGTTTGGTTTGAGACCCATATATAGGGTTCTTCTATTTCTATGAACTTGAGTTCTTTTTGGCTTATACAACTAAGAAGAGGAAAACTGTTTTCAGCCTCCACCTTTGTGTGTATTCCCCCATTGTGCAAGCAAGAAAGCTACAAGTGAGACTCCTTCCTTCTCTCCCACAATCTTGACATAAACAACCCTTGTATCGATAGGTTTCATGCAAGCAAGTCATCAGTCCTCTTGGGTGGCACATTTGTAGGCTAGGTGACACCTATTCTCTATTAGGTGACCTATTTACAGGCAAACACATTTCTTTCTTTGTTGCATTCTCATACTAGCTGGTCTTTGCTAGCTAGGGTGACTTCTTTTTTGTGTTGCATAGTCTCCATTGCATGCCCATATTAGGGTAGGTTTGCATTTATTGTAGGTACACCATTTTTTGGGCACTCTTGGTACATTTGTAGCCCTTGGATTGACTATAATTACATGATAAAGACATGTTTTACTTTGCATTTAATGTTTCCTCTTTTTGCTCGACATGGTGTGTTTCCTTAGGTATCAGATACTCATTGTCTACCTTGCCCCAATCAATCTTCTTCTATACTGTGGCCCGACAGACCCCAATTATCTCGAATGACACCTCTTATTGGTTACCTTTATTCTAGTGGCAGCATCTTCTTTATTTCTTGCAGGTACTTTATTGAAGGACATCTATGATTGACATGTATGCTATGGGGGATCGTGCGGTTTAGGATCATTTTGACCAACCACCATCTTATTACTCTTTCTTGTTATATTCATCTAGGGCTTCTGGTCCCCGATTGATATTATTGGCTAAGTAGGTGCCAGTCCTACACTCTCTCTTCGCATTTGACAAGCTAGATGGGATAAACTACCCTCTATGGTTGTGCCGCATGGCCTCCTTGATAATTGTGACCTTTGGGATTTTGTTACAATTCCCATACCCCAACATACTATGGATCCTCATGATGGTGTGACCGCAGATTTGGCAGCTTTATGGGATCAATTGAATGCCAAAGCTTGGTCTTCTCTCCTTTTGGGTTGTACAATTTCTGTGCTTGTACATGTTAGACATATCTACACTACTGTAGAAATTTGGAGGAGATTGGCATCTCTCTTCTGGATCTATACATTTGGGCATCGCTTATCTCTTGAGTGGAAGCTAAGGCAACTTTTTGTCATTGCAGATTTCCCTACGATGAGGGATCACATCCACAAGATGGAGGAGATTTGGGATGAGCTTTTATCCCTTAGTACAAACATTTCTTTAGAGAGGACCTAGTTGTGACACTTCTCTGACATCTTCCATCACTGACATATGATGTGTTTTACACCAATCTTCTCACTTCTTATAGCTAGGAGACTCACTTGGGAGGAGCTAGTTCCATTGGTACTTGAGTAGGATGTGTGTCATAGTGAGCTAGATTCTTGCAAAGCCCATGCACATGGCCATACTTATGTAGTTTTATCTACAAGTATAAGACAAGCCAAGCAAAAGAAAAAGAAGAGAAAGAAGTTGGAGTCATCTTTTGACTCGAATATAGCTTTTGTGAAGAATGTTGGGGGTAAAGGCGCCTCTGCCTAGCCGCCTGTGTATTACTACACTGACAGTCACCGCCACTGCACACTGCAGGTGGTGGGCTCCCATCACCGTCACTTTATTCTTTATTCTTTTAGTGAAAGTTTGAATAAAGGAAGGCCCGGTCACACATTATGACTATTGGAGTTCCCATTTTTAGTCTCTCCCTTTCTTTCTCTTGCTCTCTCGCCATAGCTCTCGAGTCCAACCTTCGATCCGTCGCTCCCTTTCAATTGGTATCAGAGCTTTGCTTTCCAACTCTTGAGCTTGGTTCGTGGCATTCTCAGCTTCCCATCGACTCCCCACTCGCATTAGGTCTCCTTCCTGGTAGCCATAGCTCATTCTCTTGAGCTCCCGTCACTCCCCGGCTTCTCGAACTTCTTCTTGGCCTATTGAGGCACCATCAGGTCATTGACATTGAGGTATTGCTTCATTATTTCAGAGTTTTACTTTAGTTCTCAGGTCTCATAGGCTGTAAACAAGTTGTGGGCAGCTATAGTTCACACCTCTTGGAGCTTCCTTCACCTGTATCTTGCTTCCAGCCATAGCTCACACCTCTTGGAGCTTCCTTCATCTGGATCTTGCTTCCTTCCAGCCTATCAAGGCTTGCTGAGGCTTGGTATAGGCCTTCTTTGGCCCTCATTTGTGTCCCCTTTGGGCCCCATTATTGACACGTGGGACAGCAGACCCCCCAGCCAGCTCACGTTTTTTTTTGCGCCCATTTCAAAATCTGGCCCAAAAATTACTTTTTTTGTCATATCTCGGGCATTCGGAACTCGATTCAGGCAAGATAAGAGTCTAAGTTGGGGTTTTGGCATGCTCCGGACATGATGGTGATGTCAGATTTGCCAAATTCTGATGATAGAATGTTCTGCAATAGATTCCGATTGATTGGGGGATTGAAGCTACATGTAATGCTATGATTTTGGCCTGATTTTGGGACTGTTTATAACAGTAAATGCATGCTAAATACTCTTGGGCTAAAGCTATCTTTCATGCTTTGACATATGCCTATTGGTTTCGGATGTATGTCTTAGGTTATGCTATGATGTATTGATCATCGAGGGATGAATTTGAGCTTGTCATTGAATCCAGATGCTTTTGGAAGCTTGAGCTTATTTTAGCCCGCACTTATTGACATTGGTATATGCTTTGACAGTGATGCTTGTTGGGTTTATGCATACCCGTTGCCTACGGCTTGATGCTCATGTCACGGTTGATTACCCTATGCATACGTTGAGCTTGAGTGCTCATTGAAGCTTCACCTTGGATGCATTTTGGATTATCTGGAGTAGCCTTGGATGTTATTTGGCTTGTCAGAGTTTGGATTGGGATGTATTTGATGTCTTACATGCTTACGGATGCTACATACGGATACTCTACCGCCTACATGTTCGGGATGTAGTATTGATGTATTGTCTTGGACTTATGTCATTGGCACTGTGTCTTGCCTTGACTTGAGCTCTTGAGCTCATACATATGGCTTTCGTGCCAGTGGGAGCATTCTTGAATGCTTATCAGACATTGAGCAAGTGGTACTTTTATGCATTGAGCCGTTACATGCTATTGAGCAGTTATAGACACTTGAGACTTTGGGATTTCTTACCCTTTGGGATGATACATCATATGTCTTGGTTCACTGTATGCTTATAAGCTGAGTCTCAGTTTCGGATCCGTATCGTTGTGAACTGACACCTACTTGTGTCAAGTTTTGGTAGTGGCAGGAACACTTTACCCTGTTGACTGGGGGGTGTGCCTACTCACTGGTAGATGTTTGTATGACATACTTGGGTGTTGGATTCATGCTTATTGACCGTCATATGCTTATGCTATGCCCGCATGATTTCGGCTTTGGTCTTGGAAATATCTGATTGCCTTGGGATCCGATTTTGGCACTGTTAGCTCTCTTTTATTGAAATCTGAAATTTATTACAACCAGCATATATGTATGGACTGATATGGATTTTTCATGCTGAAACACTTTGAAATGGTGTACTTTCACTAGTACTTGGTGGGCAACAGCTTTGGTTCCACTTTCCTCACTATTTTCCCTTGATTTTGGTGATTTTTTGGTCATTTTCTACATTAAACAGCAAGCAGTTTTGAACTGTCTACAGTCTTTCAGCCTGCATTATGACGAGTTCGTCCACTGATCATGCTATTTTCAACATCACTAAGCTTGATGGTACGAACTACTCTTATTGGAAGAGCCAGATTTGGTAGGTGTTGGTGCAGAAATCGTAGATCACACCTTTGAGATTAAGCGGGCATCCGCCTGCAACTATACCAGATGAGGAATGGCTTGAGCTTGATGAGTTATGCAAGTCTACTATTGTATTGTCTCTCACAAAACAAGTTCACTATAATGTCTTTGAGGAAGAACAGAGTGCATGGCAGTTGTGGGATAAGATTAAAAATCTCTATGACAATAAAAGTCCAGCGACTCAGATGTATTGGCTGAAGCAGCTTATGGATCTGCGCCGCATGAAGGAGAATGTGACTATGTATACTCACTTGAGCCAGTTCCATGCTATACTCAAGAACTTGACTTCGCAGGACATCACTTTTGCAGAGGATGTCATTCCTCTTTTCTTGTTTGGTACTCTTAATGAGTCACGGGATGTATTCCGCACTGCATTATGTGCCTCTACTACTACCTTGAAATTATCTGATGTTGAGAGTGCTCTTCTGCAAGAAGAGGTTAATTGTAAGAATTTGGATGCCTCTCGTATGTCACATGCTATGACAGTTAGAGGCAGGAATGATGGATATGGAAAGCATGGCAGTGGTAGTGGTCATGGACGGGATTCTCAGAAATCTCGATCCAAGTCTCGTGGGAAGTCACCTAGCAAATCTCGTGGTAGGAATGCAGATGTTACTTGTCACCATTGTGGGAAAAAGGGCCATATTAGGCCACAATGCCATGAATTGCGCAATGAAAGGCGCAAAGATAAGGGGAAAGACAAAGTGCAGGATAAGTCTTCTGATCGTAGCATAGTGCCTACAAAGTCCAGTGTTAAAATTGAAGAGATCAATGTTATGCAACCTGAGGATGTTGATGATGATAATTATATCCTTACAGCTTCTTCTAGTGCTTCGTAGATGACAGAGATACACTCTATGTATGCACAGTGTTGGCTCTTGGACTCAGGTGCATCCTTTCATATGACACCTTGCCGAGAGTGGTTTCATTCATACCGTACTGTTTCGGGTATTGTGCGCTTGGGTAATGATAGCTCTCTTGATATTGTGGGCATTGGTGATGTTAGGCTGCAGTTTCCTTCTGCAACAGTTTTGTTATGCAGGATGTACGTCATGTACCTGCTTTGACACGCAATCTCATGTCAGCTGGACAGCTTGATGACGCAGGTTATCATGTATCTTTTTGAGACTCTGCATGGAAGATCACTCGTGGCAGACTTGTGATTGCGAGAGGTGCCAAGGCTGCCAGTCTCTACCCCTTGATTGTATCAGCTTCTTTCCTTGATCATGTTTTGTCTGTGGGTTCTATCCCACATGTATCTCTTTGACATGCCCATTTGGGCCATATGTCTTTGAAGGGAATGAAAATGCTTTCTAGTTTGCAGTACTTACTGCCCCTTGATTATGCATGTTTTGATTCATGTGAGCATTGTCTTTATGGCAGGCAGACTAGGTCTATGCATAAGAAGTCTAGTAGGCCATGCATGAGTGAGCCCTTGGCATTGGTACATTCGGATGTCTGCGGGCCCATGCCTTGCCAGTTTATGGGTGGTGCAAAGTATTTTGTTACGTTCATAGATGATTTTTCACGGAAAGTTTGGGCTTATCCCATTAAGCTGAAATTCGATGTCTTGGCTGTGTTTCAGAGATGGCTTGCATTGGTTGAGAACCAGTCTAGGTATAGGCTAAAATGCCTAAGGACAGATAATGGGGTTGAATATGTCTCACGTGCTTTTGATCAGTTATGTGATGAGAGGGATATTAAGCATCAGTTGACCGCCCCCTACACCCCCCCAGAATGGTTTGGCTGAGCGAATGAATAGAACCATCCAGGAGTGTGTACGCAGTATACTTCATGAAGACAAGATGCATAGGTAGCCTGAGAGAGTTGTTGAGATCCGCAGGGTCATATTTCAGGAGGAGCCGAGAGCTCTTGCACGGCCAGTTGGACAGCCTACAGCTGCAGCAAATCCTCATGGTCAAGGTGTTGGACAGGCAACTGGGCAGGCAGCAGAGCCTGCCATGAGACGGTCTACTAGAGACAGACGTCCACCTGATAGATTTCAGCCCTCGATGCATTATGTCTTGGTTACAGATGCAGGAGAGCCTTTCACTTATGATGAGGCTATGTGCAGGGGTGACAGTCACTCCTGGGAGAGGGCTATGCAGTCTGAGATAGACTCCCTGCATAAGAATGACACTTGGGATTTGGTTTCCTTGCCAAAGGGCAAGAAGGCTTTGCCATGCAAGTGGGTGTGCAAGCTGAAAAGTACCCCTGGACACCCCAAGTCGGTATACAAGGCTAGATTGGTAGCAAAGGGTTTTAAGCAGGAGCATGGTGTGGACTTTGATGAGGTCTTTTCTCCTGTGGTTAAGATGACCACCCTGCTCTTAGTCTTGGCTTTGGTTGCTCAGCTTGACTTGGATTTATACCAGATGGATGTCAAGACGGCTGTCTTACATGGGGACTTACATGATGAGATTTATATGGAGCAACCTAAGGGCTTTGTAGAACTTGGTAGAGAGCACATAGTGTGCAAATTAAAGAAAAGTATTTATGGCTTGAAACATGCACCTAGGGAGTGGTATCATAAGCTTGATGCCTTTATGCAGTCACAGGGCTATAGCCGGAGTGCTATGGATCTGTGTCTTTACACGAAGAAAGCCCGTGATGGTTCTTTATTGATTTTGGTACTCTATGTGGATGATATGCTGATATAGCAGGGAAAGCTCATGATGAGCTAGATGCTCTTAAGGCTCAGCTCAAGAAGAGCTTTGAGATGAAAGATCTGGGAGGACAGGCCGCTCACATACTTGGTATGTGCATTAGACGCGACAGGCATCAGGGACTCCTCTACTTGTCACAGAGGGAGTACATTCATAAAGTCCTTGAGCACTTCCGCATGCAAGACGTAAAGCCTATTGGCTGTCCATTGCCTTCTTATGTGAAGGTATCATAGGCTAATTATCTGCAGACAGAAGAGTAGAAGACCAAGATGGCCAAGATTCCCTATGCATCCGCAGTGGGCAGTCTTATGTATGCCATGATAGCCACTCATCCAGATATTGCCATTGCAGTTGGTGTTGTGGCACGCTATATGGCTACACTTGGAAAGAAGCATTGGGATGCCATGAAGGGTATCATGAGGAACCTGAAGGGCACTGCAGATATGTGCATATGCTATGGCAGCCAGGATACAGGAGTCATGGGGTACACTGACTCTGATTATGCAGGACATGTAGATAGTAGGAAGTCGACTTCCGGCTATGTATTCACCTATGCTGGAGGTGCTGTTTCTTGGATGTCCAGGGTGCAAAAATGCACGGCCCTTTCTACTACAGAGGCCGAGTATGTTGCAGCCACTGAGGCTTGCAAGGAGGCCATTTGGTTGGGTCGTTTAGTTGCTGACCTTGGTATTGATACTATCCCTACACTGCATTCGGATTCTATGAGTGCTATTCAGTTAGCCAAGAATCCCGATCTTCCATGCGAAGACGAAACATATTGAGGTGAGGTATTACTTCATACGTGGGGTCGTTGAGGACAAGTCTGTTGATCTTGTCAAGATCTCGACTGATCAGAATCCTGCAGATCTGCTCACGAAAAGCCTCTCTATAGAGCGCTTTGCCTTCCTCAGGAGGTTGATGGGCATGGGATGAGATGACATCTTTCCTCATCCTGTTGTGCATGGATGAGATGATGTCTTTCCTCATCCTGTTGTACATGTGTACATGTTGTACTGTCTTTTTTTTTTTCCTTTTTACTCCTCACTGGGGCAGATTCGCCTTTAAGTGAGAGGTTGTTGGGGGTAAAGGCACCTCTGCCTAGCCACCCATGTATTACTACACTAACAGTCACCGCCACTGCACACTGCAGGTGGCGGGCTCCTATCACCATCACTTTATTCTTTATTCTTTTAGTGATAGTTTAAATAAAGGAAGGCCCGGTCACACATTGTGACTATTGGAGTTCCCATTTCTAGTCTCTCCCTTTCTTGCTCTTGCTCTCCCGCCATAGCTCTCGAGTCCAACCTTCGATCCGTCGCTCCCTTTCAAAGAAGCGTAGAGGATATCCCACATGTCCTCATTGTGGGAAGAGCTGGCACCCCAAGGAGAAGTGCTAAAGGATATACCCTCACCTTTGTCCAAGAGTGAAGGGTGGATTTACATTGGAGCCTTCATTAACCTCTACTTTGTCACCCGCCGCTATTTCCACTAAGTTAGTGTTTCTACACATTTATCAGGTGGAGGAGCCTTCTTTGACTATCTCTTCATTTGAGTAGCCTTGGCTCATTGCTAGTACTGTATTGAGTTCTATAACTCCTCGAGGTGGTTTGTTATAAGTTCTTCCGTTAGAGGGTATCGTCACTACTAGTGGCACTTCTTTGTTGCCTATTAGTGGTGTTGGTACCTTGCCTCTATTGTTTGATTGTCCATCAAGATCCATTTCTGAGGCCATATATGTTCCTGACTTGGGATTTCCTCTCTTCTCAGTTTATGGCCTTCCTAGAAATCGAGACTTGTGTTGTCTTCATTGGTCAGGCCATCTTTGTTGGGGATTCTTCTATAGGAGCCACTTTTGTGACAGGTTGGCCAGAGAGGGGGACTATCTATGGCATCTTTCTATAGCCGCACCTATTCTTGATTGTGTACTATTTATCCTGAGTTTCAATTCCATCCCCCACCATCACCTCTAGTGGTTCCTTTGTACCTCTCATTGTACCTCTCTTCCCTTTTAGAGAGGGACAACATTGGTGATCTAGTTACAGATTTCTTGGCCCTTTGTGTTTCAAAGGGGGCTTCCCAGGATCATGAGAAGTTTCTTCTGGGTTTCCAGTCTCCTTTGGGCCTTTCTTTTATGCGGCTACCCCTTTTCTTCGTCATCAAGCCACCATTCCCTACTACTTGGCCCTTGGTCCCTAGTGTTTCTATGTAGCTTATGGTGCCTCTAATAGTTCCTCACTATCGTCTCATAATTAGAGTTTTCTAGAGTGCTCCATTCAAGGCCTCTCCATTTCCATTGCCCTTTGGTGGCCTTCCATTTGATCAAGTGTTTATTTGGAGAGGGGGTCTTGCTCCTTGCTGGCTTTCTTCATTAACTAACTACATTGGCATTGGCACTCTTCTTGCCACCCTCTGATGATCAGCATCTTCTTTGGCTATCCACCACATCTAGGATGTTAGAGGGGGTTGTTAGCAATCATGTGTTCCTTGTGTAGTCATCTCCTACTTGTGAGCCTCAGTTTGGGCCAGGTGTGTCTTTATATGCCCTCCCACTTTCATTATCCATTATACATCATTGATCCTTTGTGATTAACTAGCCCTCCTCATTCTCTCATCCCCCTGCTACTGTCTAGCACCCACACTGATGCATAGAGCTCTATATTGGGGGGATGACCATTGCAACATTGTACCAATTATTGCAATCACATTGTTCCTTCTCTCTCCTACATTCTTTGTTTGCCTCCTTCTCTCTGTGTTCACTTTCCTCTTTTCGTTGCACACTCTCACAACAATGACAATCATAGCTTGAATCACCCTTTATAGATCCTACACCCCTTGCCCATGATTCTTTGCAAGTGACATCGCTCATTTGTACTCCTTTGAGTATGCACATTGCAAGCATCTAATTACAAACTCAAAAAGCACGTGTCTAGAAAAGCAATATGAAAGAAGTTGGTGGGATCAAAATCCTCCAATGGGAGCAAAGACTACTTGACAATAGAGAAGTTTGTTGTGCTTGTTGCTAATGCAAAGAGAAGATTGGATGATGAGGTGTCGGATGTGAAGAGGACACAACAATTTGTCTCGCTGAATGACTGTTGGAAGTGGATCTCTGATTGGTGCAAGGAAGGAGTCCAAAAGATTGCATTACAAAGTTGTGACAAGTGGGAAAATTGCTTTTTGAAGTACAAGAAGATCCATGATTGGGACAAGGGGGTGCATTTAGATGTAGCCAATGGGCTCAAATGGACATTGTGGAGAGGGAAGAGGATGGTCTTCCAAATACATTTGACAAGGGCCTCTTCAATATCATCCAGGAAAGGTTTGTTTAGGATGTCCTCGTTGACCCTAGTCCAATAGTTGTAGATTCTTTGATGACAGAGATTGATATGTTTTTTTGCAATTGTGTTTTATTTTGGATTGTTTTACAATACCATATGTTGTGAAGTTGAACTATAGATATGAACATTATTTATTACTTTGTAGACATACTCAATGGCAATGGAAAGGAAAAGGGAGCTTTGATGCCAGTCAATTTAGCAAATGCTATTGGTAGTAGTGTAGTGAAGAATGTGAACTACATTGCAAAGAAAAGGGTTTGCAAGGAGACAAGGAAAAACTTGATAAAGAAGGACCTCCATGAGATCAACAAGAATGTTATTAAGACCATTGAATGAGAGCAACATTAAGAATGGTCCTCGGATCAACAAGCGCAAGTGTGAGATCTCATTGTTGTTTAGAAGCGTTTCATTGAGGCCACTAGGGAGCAAGTGCAAGGCGTGCAAAGGACACTAGAATAGATGATAGGTTTCATGGAGCAATTTCACATGATAGCCTTGACTTGCAAATGAATGAGTGACAATAAATGGGAGATGATATCTCACATGCATCCTCTTATTTTTTGCCATGGACATTCCTATTTGGTAGTTCATGTATGGGCCCATGTGTTGCCTTGTTTTATATTGACATTGCTTCTTTTTTTAAATAAAAGGCTTGGTTTGTGCTTTACAATTTCAACCTTGTATTGTGTTTAGAACTTGAAGATAGTCTCATTCAAATTGTATGTTAATTGTCTCCACTC
This sequence comes from Lygodium microphyllum, assembly GCF_053477565.2. Classification (NCBI taxonomy): domain Eukaryota; kingdom Viridiplantae; phylum Streptophyta; class Polypodiopsida; order Schizaeales; family Lygodiaceae; genus Lygodium; species Lygodium microphyllum. The sequence goes on from NC_141155.1 coordinate 62,849,543, forward strand.
AAATGCAAAGAGTGCAATTTGGTAGGTTTTAATGCAAAAGCAAAGTCCATGGCCTCGCACAACAATGCACAATTAAAAAAACACAAAGGAATCTATATGATTGGAATACAAAAGTCATATAAACATACTCTTTCTTTGAAGAATGCACTTAATTTAAGAAGAGGGATGAAAATACATGCTCAAGGAAATTTTAGATGGGCCAATGCGAGTGTTAATCCACAAGAGCATGAGTGAGAAGCAAGCTCATATTACTCATGAATGCCATGAAGCTTGTCCAAGTACATAGCAATGGCCTCTTTGTTGATTTTGCTATGTAAGCATTGTTAGGGTCATGTTGATTCACATGATAAGCTTCCAAAGCATGGGCAACAAAATCTTCTAGCATGCGAAGGCCATGATCTATTGCCATGTTGGGTAAAATGTAACAAATGGCAATCAATTTAGGAACCTTGTAGATGTTAGGGTTGGGGATGATCCCATTGACAACCTGCCATGCATTCTTCAAGTGGTTGAAGGCATGTTCCACAACCATCTATGTTGATGAGAGCTGGTAGTTGTAGCATGCTTACTAGGGTGACAAAGGTGCTTGACAAGGAATAAGCAACCAAGGCAATTGATAGTACCCACCATCCTTTGTAATGTACCCCCTAATGTTGTAACCTAGATTAATGAAACAAGATCCATTTAGTTGTAATTTGGATTGTGCGAGGTCGAAGAATGCTCAGTCTTGTAGCCATGCTTATCATTTGTAGCACCTAGAAACCTTGCATATATTTCTATGAATTGCAAGTTGAAATCCACAATGTTATGCAAATATCATGGAGTACTTCCCCTTGTGATCAAACCAAGTGGTGGACAACTAATGGGCCGGCTTGTCCATGCAAATATGGGCGTGATCAATTGCACTACAACAATTAGGCAATCCTTGTTGTTGCTTCGTGCTTGCTTTCAAAATAGCCATCTCATTGGGCATGGAAGGCCACTTGATGAACTGGTTCTGGAAAGGAAGCATGGAAAGGAAGTAAGGCTTCGATGAAGGCATCCATAAATTCTAAGACTGTGGACACTCCATATTCGAACTGCTTTGAAACCACCTTGTAGGAGCATCTAGTGGCAAGGTACATCAAAGCAATTTCAAAATTTTGCTTGATTGGGAATTAGTGACCACAAACTTGGAGGAGAGAAGAAATGATATTTCCTTGAGCCAAAAATGGGCAAAGTAGTTTAGACAAATGGGACAAGAGTGTGGGTGGCAATTTAAAGAAAGATTGGAAGCACTAATTAACTTGAGAACACCATGCCTAAAAGTTGGGCCACCAATGTAGTGGCCTTGGCTTGACATACCATTGTCCAATGCGAGGGTGGGTCCATCCCATGCAAGGATTGCTAATAATGTGGCACAAGGTGCACAAGAAGGAGATAACAAAGGATGATGGTGCATTATCGTCTTTAGTTAGAAGCACCAACATGTAATGAGTAGAAAGGAGGAGGTGAATCTAGAGACTAGAGTGTTTGTTGCCACAGCTAGAGCATGGTAATGTCCAGCAAAAGAATTGTAGAGATCATTGACGATTGCATGGTTGTAGAAAAGGCATTGCAAAAATAATAAGAATAAGATCAACACATTGAAGTAGGCAAGTATGCTATTAAGATCGAAAATTGCAAAGAAATTGTAGATCACAGTGAAATGAACTCATTGCATGCCTACCATGAATTGAACTTTAACATCGAAAGCATAGAGTGGATTGTGAACATTCACTTACAATGTGATTGAGAAGGAAGAAGCTACACTTGTAGCTCACAAGAGCTAAGAGTAATAGAGGAGAGAGGGGAGGAAGAATGGAAGAAATGCCTCTTAAGCTTGTAGGTGCTGGAAGTCAAGAGGGGAGAGGGGGAGAAGAAAGGCCAAATGGGCCTGTGTGGAGATGAAGGTTGGTGAGGCCAGGAAGAAGCTTCAGATGGTGGCAATGGGGTCGATGAAGCATTGTAGGGGCTTATGTGCACCTTAGATTTATAAAGTTGGTTTGATTTGTTTAAGAGGTGGTGGATAGGCCCAATCGATTGAAAGTCACACATTGCACTGATGCCATTTAGTCAGGGTGAACACAATTTTGGTGCAATTTAGGACCACCTACCCATGTAAAATGAAACATGTGTGGTTTATGTGTAAAGAGTCTCTTAGGGTAGAGTGGCGACAACCACTCGAGAAAGTGGGAGTTTTTTGTTTGAATGATATTTTAAAAATCGGTGGGAGAGGGGATGCCCAAGGGGAGAGGGGGGGCTCAACACTCTCTCCCATAAGGTCTTAAAGACCCTGGAGAGCTGGGATTTACAATCCAAGCTACACTAAAAAAAGCAAGCAATTAAGATTGTGTATAATATATGGAGTAATGGGGGAAGCTTGACTCCCACATAAGAGGTTATGGTTTAAACCCTGTAAACTTTTCTCTTTGCTATTTTTGAAAGCTTTTTTAGTCTCCCTAAAATTTTAAATATTTAAACTTTACCTTTTACAAGTTTACCTTTGTCTTGAAAATCCCTTCCAACTTTCAAAGCCTAAACCTTTTGCGAAATATTAAAATGTTTAAATACAATAGCTTGTTTTTTATCATAAAAAAATTATAGGGAGAAAAAAAGAAACATAAGGAACAAAAAAAAAACACAATTACTCTATATACTATACACATGTTTAACATCACGAGTTTTAAAATATGTTGTACCAACTAATTTTTGGCGGGACATTTTTTGGCAACAATTTCTTGGTAATCACATTGTAACAGTTGGGCTTATATTTTTGGTTGGGTTTACCTTTTTAAAAAGTAGAGATAACAACTGCTTGCCTTTCTCGGGTGCATGCAAGAAGGCCATCCCGTAGCATACTCTTCAAGGAAATTGAAGAGCCATGAAATTCATGTGTGGTTTCCAATAGGAAATAGTTTTGTAGAGAGTTTCGCATTTCCAAAAACACAGGCCAAAGAAAATATTAATTAAAATACATTACTTTTCCCTGAATTTTGGGATGGTGAAGGTGTTCCATGAAACCTTCTCCCAAAAATGGGAAAGGTTGAGCTTAGAGGTCTGGGGCGGTTGTTTTGTCAATGCGAGGGTGGTGGGTTTTTCGAAAAAACAAGAAACCTCCCTGATGGTGACCTTGGAGGGTGTTTGTTTTTTTAAAAAAACTGCCCCATGTAACCCCATGAGAACACTGTCCTCGCAAGAAACAGCTCCTTGGAGTCCCACACAGCACAGAGATTGCTAGCTGCGCTAAACCCTTCTGGTGGTGGGAAGCGTTAGCGGTTGGTGTTAGCCGGGTAACACCAACCCCCCTTTGTGTCCAGACTCCAGACTCCATCCTATGATTCATCCCGACCATGTGAGACTATTAAAAACCACGCATGGCGCGCTTAGCCTCATAGCTAGGTATAGGTAACCTAGAAGCAGAAAGAGGACTGCACCACCACCTCGGCCAGCACCAGCTTTCCTCGTTTCCTGCCTTCTTCTCGAAGAAGCCGTAGAAAATTTAAAAGAAAAAGAACCCACATTTTTGTCATAAGGCGAAGATGATTCTCACTCGCATTCTCGGCTGTCTTTGTCAGAAGTGGAGTTCGAGAAGGGGGCTCACTCGTGGTGCGGTGCAGCACTTCTAAGTGGTATCTCTCTGGAGTCTGAGGACTCAGCGCCCCCCCCCCCCCCCCCCCCCCCCCGAGGCAGTGTGAGACTCTGCGAGGACCAGGAAAAAAGAAGGGCAGATGGATGGAATTTTCTATGACATAGAGCCCTGTTCCGTCTGATGCGTAGGCTATGGTGTCAGTCTGCCAGAAGCTCAGCCTGTCTGAAGTCTGAGTACTCCTTCTGAGACTCTCAGAGAACCAGAAAAAAGGAACGGCAGGTGGATGGACCTTTAATGACACAGAGCCCTGTTCCATCTGATGCATAGACTACGGTGCCAGAAGCTCAGCCTTTAGGCCCTTTCTTCTTCCTCTGCTCACATGATTTGGAAGTTGAGTTTTCCCCATGCTTTGCTTGCTCTGACAAGCCCAATGCTGCTTGAGAGTGGCATCTCCACAGCCGACTTCCCACTCTATTCCTCTGCTGAAAAGGTGCCAAAAGGTCTTTTCTTGCAGTCGCAGTTCTACTGAGGTAAAGCGACAATTCTGTCTTCCAAAATCTTCATCACAACGCTGTGATGGGTGCTAAGTTTGCTTCATAGTAAGATCCTGGGTTTTGGGTCTTTAAAAAGACTGAAAATGCAGCTTTGCTCAAGCAGTACAAAAGCTCAGACGGAAGCTTTGCTGTAGAAGTGCCAAACCCCTGCAAAAGAAGGAAAAGAGAAAGGCATTTTGGTCCGTGCTACGCCAAGAGGTAGCAGACATGTCTGTACATAAAGGGGATGGATAGGGATATTGATTACTCGGGCTAGAAGAGGATATTGACCATACATTACAGGACGCAATGTTCATGATCAGAGACTAGGAAAGGAGCGCGAAGAATGATGCATAGGCTGGTCTTCTTGCAGGATCCGCCATATCCCACCGGCTTCTTCTTGTGTGACCTTTGTCATGAGCGTGGGAGTGGCTCTGTCTTCCATTGCAGTGCCTGTTATTTTGATTTGCATCCGACTTGTGTTGCAACAGGAGAGCATACTTCCCATTTTTCCCACTTCAAGCATCCTCTCACTTTCCAAACGCTAGCCAGCAACAGCACGCACACATGTGACGGCTGTGGGGACTCCGTTTATCCCTCAGTTTACAACTGCAGCTTGTGCAACTACGACCTGCATCCACATTGCGCTCGAGCTCCCCGTTTCCTTCAGCACCCTAGCCACAAGCACCCCCTCATGCTCACCACCAAAGGAGAGGCCTATCCTGGCTCGGGACCCTGTTGGTGCGATGGCTGTGGTCAAGAGGCTGAGAAGCTCGTCTATCATTGCTCTACCTGTAAATATGACATCCACATTTTCTGTGCAATGTCACCTTGCAACCCTCTTCATGTGAAGCATCCTGAGCATCGCCTGAAGCTTCTGTATAGGCCAGAGAAACGAGCAAAGAGAGCTCTCTGTTCAGAATGTGGACAGGAATCATCCAAATGGATGTATGGGTGTGAACAGTGTGGGTTTTTCATGCATGCACGGTGTGCAAATATCCCATCGCATGAGGTGGCTCCTCAGTCTACCGGAAGATCATCATCACCAGCAAGCTCTAGGGATGTTGAGGCTGTTGTTAAGGTAATGGATAAGCTGTTACTATCATCAGATTCAGTTTCTGCAAATGAAGCGAGGGCTGTGCGTAGAATCAAGAAAATGCTTGAAGAGCAACAACAAAGTGGACCTGTCACCGTCTCTTCTGCAGCTTCAAGGGTTTCAAGAGATGGAGTAGTAGATCGGCAATCTTGTGGAGCCTGCTTGGATGGTAATCCCTCTCTATCTGTTGCTGGTAGGATCTTTCTGATTAGAGATTTGTGTGCCCAGGTTCATGCCGGTTTTGAGAATGATAGGACTTGCAAATACTTTAATAAGCTAGCCATGATGAAACTAGGCAACATGATTGATGCATTAACAGCAAGTGGCAAGGGGCCAGGGCATTTTTTACTATCAAGTTTTTGAAAAAATGGTCCCATAGTTGTGCATTTGATGTTTGAGTTGAGTATATTGTCTGTAGCAAGAGACCTGGTTTGTTGATTTCTGTATGTTTGCTTTTCAGATTATGAGAGTGAGAAGCAAAGGAGAAGCTTAAGATGTGGACATCATTTTCATACTTCTTGCATTCTCAAATGGATGGAAAATGATAATCGATGTCCTGTCTGTCGTCAACAGGTTTCCCTCTCTCGGTCCAGCTAAATTTCTATTTTTCTGTGGTCACATTGCAGAAAGATTAAAGATAACTTATTAATTCATGTTCCAATTTGGTGTCAAAGAAATTCAGCAATTTCTGTGCAACATCATTTAAACATAAGACTTAAAAAAAAAACTCTGATTGACAACTGGTCAAAATACCATGTGAAGTCTACTTGTCCTGTGTGAAGTCCACTCTAATCTCAGGATTGCTCTTTGGCATACTGTTTATGTCATCCAGTGGTGACTGCTGTTTTCTAAATCAGTCTCGTTACTGAATGTAACTCAATAGTGCTTGCACTTATATTTTATACAACCTGTTTTACTCATGTCCGATGGTGACGGCTGATCAGATGGCATGTGAAAGTGAATTATATGCAAGTTTTGTATATATTCATACTATAACTGCATTATTGTGGAATATACTTGCAATCTCACAATAGTTTTTTTGCTTAACACAAGAACAAGAACTACACTTTTTGCAATCCATGCACACCCTATCCTTGGAGTGTTCCTCAGTCCTCTCGAGGAGGCACCTTCGATCAGCTTTTTGTAGCTTTTATCCATGAACCTAAATTCTCTGATAGTTGTGGAAAGATTGTGTGTGACCATTCACTTGGAATAGGTGATTAGTTTTTAAAAAATTCTATTCCATATGTCACATGCACTAAGTATAAAAGGAAGATTGGAGTATCATTCAAATACAAGCTTCAATCACATATGCGGCCCTAATATTTTCTTTAAATTCTTAAGAAAAATCAAGTAGAAGTATGTGTTTTGGTGATAACTCATAGATTTTGGTAATATGATGCTATGCAATATAAAACCTAGACATCTTGAATTGACCCTTTTTCCCAAAAATCCACGTCTTTTAGACCTTGGTCCCAATTATTGCCAAGTATAATTGGCCTATATTCTATGCATATGATATCGGAAGTAAAGTACTATAAATATGTATAAATATATGTAAGGTTGCACGTTGTCATTTGCTTGGTAATGCTTGGCATATCACAATCTTCCACATTGAAATTGTAGTTGCCCTTAGTTGCATTCTACTTATCCATATTCAAGACTAGTTGTGGGAAGATTCTTTACAAGGCTATAGCCCATGATAGCTCACCCTTGGTGTTTCGGTTATTGCTTTCTGTCTAGAAGTGTGCTCATTCTCGAGTGATTGCCATGGCAACATCACCCGCCATAGGATATTGTGACTGTGAGTAAGTGGCTCTCTTGATGGCACTTGTCCTAGCAGCCACAAAAAAAAGAGACCTCTATGCATGGATACCCTCAAACCTATATCCCAATGAACATCTTTATCACTATGAAGCTTGAGCCCAATGATTTTCACTGAAGAGTCCATCTCAAGGGCAATTTGTGTTAGTCAAAAGCTACGTTGCAAGATATCTTGTTCCATGTCAATTACCCTTTGTTAGTCCCTATCAATTGTGGGGCATATGTAAGAATATCCTAGACCAAAGCTCTTAATTTACTACTCTTGAACCATAGCAACTCTAGGTCATAACAAAAATCATAATTAGGTCACAATTGTAGATCCTAAACCTAAGATTTTGAATTCGATGTCACTATTTGTGTTGTTGTTTGAATTTGATGTCAAGCCGTGGTTACTAACTCAAAGTCTTGGATTGATCTCTCCATTGTACTGTTAGCAGGGTATGTTAGCTTATGTGTGAGTTTGAGCATGTATTGTGGGCTGGGCACATTATGTAGATATTTCAGGCATTTTTATTGTGTAGCATTTATTGATGCTGGTTGGCCAACATTAAATGTTGGCCAACTTGACATATTTTATGGCATTATTCATGCCTATATATTTTGGGCTCCTTCTCCTTAGTTTGATAGTTCACCACCTGGAGGTCCCATGGAGAGAGGAGCCAGTGTCGGTGCCCACGCAGCCAGTGACTCACTGTTGTATGCGACAGTCTTTAGTTTGGTAGTTCACCACTTGGAGGTCCCATGGAGAGAGGAGCCGGTGCCGGTGCCCACGTAGCCAATGACTCACTGTTGTATGCGATAATCTTGTGTCTGATCCATGGATTCCATTTCTTGAGCATACATCTGAGTTCTCATTTGTATTGTGTTCTCTCTTTCTTTTCTTTTCTTTTTTGTCTTGTGTTTCAGCAGTTTATTTCAGCACATGTTTATGCTTCCATTCTGCACCACTTCCGACATGGTATCAGAGCTCAAGGTTTGTTATCTTGCTGTGTATTCTTACCGATTTCAGGATTGTTTTTACCCTTGCTGATTAAGCAATTATTGCTCCAACCAAGTGACTTGTTTTACTGGCGTATTCTGCAGATTTGCCATCGCTTGTTGTCTACAGTCCCTTTGCTGCCTACGTTTTCAGTTTTCAGACTACTGTAACAAATTTTCAGCCTATTTGTGGTAGTACTCAGCTTACGTTTTGGTGTTTCACTTGACTCCTTGGCGGGCGATTGTAACTTCAGGCCGTTTTTGCTGTTTTTGGTAGTTTTTGATTGATTTTTTTTGACTTTTTGCAGTAGCTTTTGTCTTATTTTGGTTAGATTTTGGGTTATACTATATGTGAACTCTTGCTTTTTGCAATCTCCGCTTGTGTTTTGGCTGTGTTTCGTTTCCAAATACATTTTTTTCTCTACTTTTCTTCTAAATCCTCTACAGATGGCTCCTCCATGCACATCCACTGATGATAAGCTCCATGGACTTGATTATCACACGTGGAGTGTGGTGATGAAGGCCTGGTTCATCCAGAAGCGGTTATGGTATGTGGTTTGCAGAGCTAATGCATTTCCTCAACGGCCTTCTTCTATTCAAATTGATTTTGATGAAGTCAATAATGAGAGGAAGCAGTGCTTACATGGGATTCAGATAATGCCCGTGCTTATTCGGCCTTACTCCGGTGTTTTTCCAAAGAAGTTCTACTGGCGGTCACCTCTTGTAGGATAACTTTAGACGTATGGTTAAAGTTGCAATTGATGTATGAGACTCCTTTCACCATGAGGATTGTTACTCTCTAATGGCTAGCTCCAGCAAATGAAGTTTAAAACCAAAGATACGATCTAATCATTCCTACTTCGAGTTACCCAGATCCAAGACCAACTTCAGACTATGTAGTTTGCTTGAGAGGCACATCTTGTTGGTACGGTACACTACAAGCTTCCTCCAAAGTTTGATGGAGTGGTGAATGCTTTGAGGGCGCATACGTCTATGACTCCTGTCAATTTTCATCATGTGTTCTCGATGCTGCTTGAGCATGAGGCGGCTTTGCGACTACAGGAGTGACTTCGGTCACATTATGGAGGTTCAGTTGAGGCTCTTGTAGCTTTAGAGAGGGGTCTGAAGACGAAGAAGTCGAAGGCCTAGTGTTATCGTTGTGGCAAGAAGGGCCATTTGCAGAAGGATTGCAAAGAGTCAGCAGTTTCTAGGAAGAAAAAGGAGTAGAAGACAAAGCGGGATGCGGACTCCTTTGACTAGGCATCATTTGTCTTAGATTCCGACTTAGATTCTTCAGCCAAGGCGAAGTCCAATGCGTGGAAGGGATCTTCTTCTTTAGATCTTGGGAAGGGTTGGGTGACCCCTTCCTCAGTTGCTTTCTAGTGGTGGTGGCTTGATCACCTACTACCCAGGTATCCATGGTTCTACTTGGTGGTTCTCAATTGTATGGACTATGATGAGTCGTTTATCATTGTATCATTATATTGTATTAGATGACCCATGATTTGAGAGAGGGTATTAGCAGAGTATGTCAGCTCATGTGAGTTTGAGCACGTATTGTGGGCTGGGTACATTATGTAGATATTTTAGGCATTTTTATTGTGTAGCATTTTATGCTTTATAGCATTTATTGTTGCTAGTCGGCCAATATTAAATGCTGGCTGACCTGACATATTTTATGGCATTATCCATGCCCATATATTCTGGGCTGCTCCTTAATCTATTAGTTCACCACCTGGAGGTCCTGTGGAGAGAGGAGTCGGTGCCGGTGCCGGTGCCAGTGCCCATGCAGCCAATGACTCACTGGTGTATGCGACAGTCTCATGTCTAATATATGGATTCCATTTCTTGAGCATACATCTGAGTTCTCATCTATATTGTGTTCTCTCTTTCTTTTCTTTTCTCGTCTTATGCTTTAGCAGTTTATTTCAGCACATGTTTATGCTTCCATTGCTACACCATTTTTGACATGTACTTTGGTCTTTTCTCTTTGTTGAGGATGCTCATGATACTTGTTATATTCTTGCTTGTCATGTGAAACTAATCAAATTGGGTTATGTTACAAGTTAGTGGTGTCCAAGTTCTATTTTATGGGTAGGCTCTTATTATTCAAGGTTTGTTTGATTATTAGTCGACCTACTTATGGTGGGACATCTTTTTTATCTATAGGAGGGAGTGTGGCCACATTTATTGAGTCTGGTACTTGCAGAATCTTGGTATTGAGAGGGAGCGTATGGAGTGTGTTAGTTGTTAGTGTGAGAGAGTACAGTGGAAAGGAAACACGAACATAGAGAGGAAGGAACAACAAGGGACTATAAGAAAAGAAGAAAGAAATTTGCGCTAAACAAGGAACAAATGGTGAATACAGAAAGAGGATTGATCAATCCTTGCATGCAGCCCACAATGTTAGTGAGGGCACCAAATCAGGCCAATGATGACGGCAACAATGGAGATGGAGTTAGAGTGTGTACTTGCCACGAAAGAAATATGCTGTAATTTGAACTTTTGAGGATACGCATTATGAGACAGGTGTGATACGGCAGTGCATTGCTATTATTTCTTAGTTGAGTGTTAATGTGGGTCAAATTGGGCTTACTTTGACATTTGTTTGATGGTTTGGTACTTGTTGCATAATTTTGAGGGGATTTTTGGTACTCTGAGGAGTACAATCTATACTTCAGCAGAGAAGTATTTGTTTGCAGACTTTGTCCATTACTAACAACATGACACGTCAAGGGACTAATGATTAGAGCAACATCAACAACATCATTGGTGTCCTCACTTAGGAGGACAAACTTGATGGATTAAACTATCCATTGTAGAGTTAAATGGTTTGCAACCTTTTTATAGCGAAGGACTTGTAGGACTATTGTTTCATGTGATTTGTAGCGACGACCAAGAGGTCTTGCACCTCAAACACCTCAACGTAATGCTAGAAGACAAGTTGCTAGTGTTGCTGCTCCTCCTTTCCCTCCTATCGAGGATTAGAGGAGATGGGACTCAAAAGATGCATAGGCACTTTCTTTGATTGCCTTGTCAACGAAAAGATCGATCATTCCACATATCCTGTTTTGTAAGACCTCAAAATCAGCATGGGATGTACTTGAGCGTATGTTTGCAGCACGTAACGAGGCTAGAATATCTTATCTCTGTAAAGAGTTGGCCAATGTGAACATGGATGAGGGTGATAGCATGAGAGATCACCTTACTCACATACAGGATTTGTGTGATCAGTTGCTTAATGTGAATGAAATCATTTAGGATGTTGAATTGGTAAACATCACACTAAACTCTCTTCTAGAGTCGTATCTTGGTTTTTACATCTCTTTGATGTTGTCTTTGGGGGGGGGGGGGTAGAAGTCCCTTACATTTGTGGAGTTGGAAGTCCTCTTGTAGCTAGAGAAACAGAATTGGAAGAATGTTGCATTGTGTTTAGAATATGTGGCTACGCTTTCCAAGTTCAAAGGCAAAGGAAAAGTCAAGCAAAATGCAAAATTTCAGCAAAAGGGTAATGTTGGACTGCCATGAAATAAGGCTGTTCAGGACATAGAAAAGTCTAAAAAGAAGGGGAAATGTTATTATTGCAAGAAGCTAGGTCACTATAATCATGAATGCCGTAAGAGATTAGCCAAAGAGAAGAAAAAAGACTCCGGTTTGGCTGTCCAAGGGACATCAGCCAGCAAATCCATTGATGGTGATGCTTCGGTTAACTTTGTGGAGGAGGACTATGCATTTTTAACTTGTAGTTATGACTTTTCAACGGCTGATTCAGCATTAATGCTACCGAAACACCGTAAACATGGTATTTTGATAGTGGAGCTTCAAAGCACATCACTTCTAGGAGGTGTTTGTTTTTCTCTTTGCATTTAGCCCTTGTTGGGAAGTGTGTTACATGTGCAAACAATAGCATTTATAATGTTTGTGGCATTGGGACAGTCACTATTACTGTTGTAGATGGTTCTAACTTCATGCTTCTAGATGTCTTGCTTGTGCTTGGTATTACAAAAAACTTGTTGTCTATCTCTACTTTTAACAAGCATGGCTTTTAGGTCCTCTTTGAGGGTAACAAATGCATTGTTAGAGACAGGAGATGGATTATGCACTCAAGTTGTTTGAGACCTTGTATAAGGGTTTGTTTTTGTTAGATACCTATGATGCATAGTCTTGTGATGCTCTGGCAGCCACTACTCTATCATCCACTATGCAGAATGTGAGCTATGGCATGCCCACTATGGACATATGAGTTTTGGGAGTTTGATGACCCTTCAAAGCTGTCATATGGCAGATACATTGCCTATTGTGGAGACACGACCTCCTCATGCATGTGAGGGATGTATTTTCGGCAAGATGCACAGATTCGCCTTCAAAAAGGATGGTGTAGTGCGTGCTGTCCAAAAATTGCAGCTTATTTACTTTGAGGTTTGTGGTCCCATGAGGACACGTGCACTTGGAGTTCATCTTTACTTTGCTACATTTATTGATGACTACTCTAAGTATACATGGATGTATGAGTAGAAAGCAAAATCTGATGTGTTTATGCAGTAGAGGGAAAGAAAGAACATTGGAGAATACAATAGAGATGAGAACTTAGATGTATGCTCGGGAAATGGAATCCATATATCCAACACGAGACAATCGCATACAACTGTGAGTTTGGCTGCGTGGGTAGTGGCATTGGCTCCTCTCTCCATTGAGTCTCCACATGTGGTGGCAGATGAGTGAGTGAGTGAGGAGGAGGAGCTTGAATATATAGGACAAAAATATGTCCTCAATATGATTAGGTCGGCTAGCAATAAATGCTAAATGTGACCAAATTGAAGGCCATAATAAATGCTTAAAATATCCTAAATAATGTGCCCAGTCTTTGCATGCACAGACTCACACACGAGCTAATGTATCTGCTAACAGATAGAGGGGGGGCAGTACATGTCTTGTGCTTTTGAGACATATTTGCTTGATCATGGCATTACGCATCAAGCCACTGTTAGAATGACTCCTTAGCACGGATAGAGATGGGGAGTACATGTCTCGTGCTTTTGAGACATATATTCTTGATCATAGCATTATGCATCAAGCCACTATTAGATTGACTCCTCAACAGAATGGTGTTGTTGAAAGGAAGAATAGCACTCTTATGGAGATGATATATTGTAGGCTCAAAAGCAATGGGTTGCCTCATAAATTTTGGTTAGAAGGCCTTTAGTGTGCAAATCATGTGTTCAATCGTGCACCCACTAAGTCACTAAAGATGATCACCCTGTTTGAAGCTTGGTATGGCAAGAGACCCAAGGTTGACTACTTTCGGGTGTTTGCTTGTATAGCCTATGCACATGTTCCGAAAGAGCTTCGTGGGAAGCTTGATGACAAGGCTGTAAAATGTATATTTATTGGCTACAATTTGGAAAGCAAGGGCTATCACTTGTATGACCCATGCACAAAGAAAGTTTTTGTCGTTAGGGATGTCATATTTACTGAAAATGCTGCATTTTCACATGATCGGTTTCAAATGCTAGCCACCCATAACATTGATGATGTCTGAGGGTCTCTTGACACTTCCTTTGGAGTCCGTGCCTACTGTAAATGGCCGGACAGACATAATACAGCAAGCTGTTGCTGCACCATATGCGCTTGAACAATAGGGTATTGATGATGGTTTGCCACATGCAGTGGAAGATGCAATATATCTCTTGAAAGGGCTGTTGTAAATGTAGCAAAAACAGTCCCAAGACGGTTGTTACAAATTCTCCTGGAGAGTAAAATGGATGCTCCTTTAGCTCAATGCACTAGAAGGGCTGCAAGACATGCAGTACATGATGCAGGGGGAGCCCATTTGACTGATTTTATGGAAGTAGATGATTGTGAGGAGCATGTATTTATGAGCTCACGGTTGGATGATGATGAGCCTATTTCCTTGGACGAAGCTCAGCAAGATGTACACTGGATGTAAACCATGTAGGATGAGTTAGACTCTACTGCCACTAACTCTACATGGGATCTTGTGGATTTACCACTTGGCAAGAATGCCATTGGCACAAAATGGGTTTTTAAACTCAAACATAGGGCTGATGGTACCATTGATAGGTACAAAGCATGGTTGGTAGCAAATGGCTATGCACAGAAGAAGGGCATAGATTATGAAGGGACTTTTGCTTCTACATCCCGTATGAGTACGGTGAGATGTGTAATTGCTATGGCTGCAAATTATAGTTGGAAGGTACATCAGTTGGACATTCAAACCCCATTCTTGAATGGGGATTTGCACGAGGATGTTTATGTGTCACAACCTCTAGGGTTTGTGGTTAAGCGGAAAGAGCACATGGTATGCAAGCTAAACAAAGCTCTTTATGGTCTCAAACTGGCTCCTCATGCATGGTTCTCTTAAATTGATGCATATTTGGCCAACAAAGGATTCAAAAATAGTCAAATTGCTTCCACTGTATACATTAAGAATGAAGGGGGGAGAACTTGTTGATTATCATTTTTTATGTAGACGACATGCTGCTCATTGGACCTTCAAAAGCAAAAATTGCAGATTTTAAGGTTGAATTAAAATATGCATTTGCTATGTCAGATATGGGTTGTCTACACTATTATGTGGGGATTCAGTTCACCCAAAATCAGCACCATATCATCATGTCACAGTCACAGCATGTGGATAAGCTATTACATAGTTTTAAAATGCAAGATTGCAAACCTATGTGCACTTCAATGGAGCTAGGTTTAAAGCTGTCTATACATGATGGTGAAGAGATGTCTGATGTTGCAATTTACAGCCAGTCTGTTGGTTGTCTTATTTATCTTTGCAATACATGCCCTGACTTTCAAATTGTAATATCTCAAGTGAGCAAGTATATGCATAGCCCATGGACTATACATTGTCAAGTTGTTAAGTGGATCTTCAGATACTTGCAACGTACTCAGTCACATGCATTATTATTTCCCAGGGGGGAGATAGGCTAATACAAGCTTATAGTGATTTAGATTGGTTTGGTGATGTAGACACTAGGCAGTCTACTAGTGGACACTTTCTTTTTGGACCATTTATACATTTCATGGCTAAGCAAGAAACAACTTACAGTGGCTACCTTGTCCTATGAGGCCAAGTATAAGGCAGCCTTCATGGAAATAGTGGAATGTGTATGGTTGCACAGATTGTTGGCTGATCTACATCTACCATTGGAGGGTCCTACACCCATTCTTTCTAACAGATAGAGTGCTATTGTAGTGGCACGAAATCTTATGTTTCATGCTCATACAAAACATATTGAGGTGCATTACCATTATGTCAAAGAGAGAAGTTTGATGTATGTTCCTACACACGAAAATGTTGCAGACATTTTCACCAAGGCACTACCTCGTGAGAAGTTTGAGGCTTTTCACAAGTCCTTAAACTTGCTATCCTTTGGTGATTGATCATTCTTGTACTTTACCACATTGGCATTGCAAGGGGTGTTAGAATTTGCTTATTCTGTGGGCAGTGCCTAATGTTTGTCTTTAGTTTTTTTCAGTTCTCAGTGTGAACACAACTAAAGTTATAAGTTGTGTCACCACTCTTAGAGTGAGTTAGAGTCAGTTAACACTAGTTGAGTTAGAGCTCTATCTTAGACCTATCTTGTACCTTTTATTCTTATTGTTTCAGTTTAGCAAGTAACCTCTACTCTTTTGCTTTAGCATACTATCATTCTCTCTCTTTTCTCTCCTTCATAGTTTGATGTCATTTGCTAACAATGCTAGGAAATGTTTGGGGACATAGCAAAAAATGCCAGGGTGGTTGGATATTGTTTGGCAAATGGAGGTAGCATGCGAAATGCAAAAGTTGTTTAGGGAAAGTACACAAGAGGTCGAGAAAAGGAGGAAATGCATAGAAATGCACTTAGTTCGCCACCCTAGAATGAGATACCTCCTTTGTCTAAAGTTAAAACACATGATAGATACGCTAGAGTTCCTAATATCCTTGTCTAACTTAGACCAAGGCTCATAGGTAGGAGATGACAAAGCAAGACAAACATGATTGCTAATAGTTAGTTATTGCTCAATCATTGTACTCTTGATTCTCACAATAGAGTCTTCTTCTTGACATTTATATTTTTCATTGTCTCTTTCATTATTCTTTAACTTGTATTGCTCTTCTAACAAGTCGAAGTAGATTTGCTTGTGTTTTCATAATTGAATTGTTGTTTGTGAAGAAAATTGCTAGGGTTTGCACTGAGGATACACAGAGTGTACGACCACGACAGAAACACAAAGAGACAGTTTTACACCCAGAGAGCAAAACTCAAATCCTAAACACAAAACTCAAAACTCAAACCTAAACGCAAAACTCAAAACTCAAAATTGAAAACTCAAACTCAGAAACTCAAACACAAACAGAAGAAGGGATAGAGAGAACACAACTCTGAAGTGAACGAATGCTGTAAATGAATGGAAGAGTGTACAATGTGCTCAAGGGCAAAGCAATGTCGGAGAGTGAGGTCCTCCGGAGACGGATCCCAAGTCTGTGACCACTAGTCGGAGTGTAGGAGTGTTGAATAGTGAATGAAGTATTCTCCCCTCTCCCCCCCCCCCTCTTCCTCCTTGCGTGCGCGCCCAAAAAAAAACCCTTGCTATGCAAGGCGGGGGTGAAGAGGGCTATCTTAATGCATTGCTTGCACGACTAGCACCCCTTCGAAGGGGGTGGCAATGTTATGCTAGTAGGGTGAAGTAAAGGGATGCAAGCTCATTCATTGTTGAAAAGCAATTTGCAAATTAGGCGCCGATACTAGGACATGTTCAACCACAATCATCAACTCCTTCTCTAATTGTTCCCTATTGTCTTACACTACAAAGCCCAAAGTGCAAGTGCTATTTTTGTGACGGAAGGGTTAATTTAATATTTGCCCCTTTAGCACTATAAGTGCTAGGCTTGATGGGGCCCTAAGAGGGATTTTACACATAAATTGTGTGCAGCAGGCTGGTCACCAAAATGCAGCAGTTTTGAGGCTGGAAACTAGTAAACGCAGCAGTGTACCACCAATTGGAAGCTGGAAACTGTGCATAGGTGCTGTAAACAGCAGGGCGACAGCTGGAGAAGGTGTGTCGGAGAGTGTTAGGGCCTGCAATGCTGAAAATGTAGGCTGGCTGACCCTGGCGATGATGGGCAGCAAGCTGGAACAGCAGTCTGGGACAGTTTGGAGCAGTCGCTAGCAGTTGGGAGCTGTTGCCTATAGCAATGGACAGGCTGAAGATAATGTGGTTGCAGTCAAGGATGGCTGGACAGCAGATGGAGGCGGGCTGCAGGTTGGAAACTGGGCGCCAATAGCAACAAAGGGTGTGTGGCTGGTGTAACCTACAAACAAGGATGGAATTGAATGGTGGGCAGCTTGTCTATTTATAGATGTGGATTGGAGCCACCCAAATTAGGATTTACAATAAGCTCTCTCTAACTGCTCCCCATTTTAGGGTTTTGCTCTAAAAGAGCGTTTTTTAGTGTGTTTTGGGGCTGTTTAAGAGGGTAATCAGCAAGTAATGCATGCTTAGGCTCAACACTATTGTGATTGGGATGCTGTGCCATAGGGTAGTTGCATGAGTTCTCTTTGTATATGACATGCTGATTACATCCTCTTGTCGATGTCACATAGATGATTATAATATCAAAATTGTGTGTGGAATATGTTACGTGCTAATGTTTGCCTTTTTGAAATAGTGGCTGTGTTGCCTTGCTTGAGTGGATCGGGCTATTGAGTTTTGTCACCTTCGACTTTGTTGACCTTGCCTTGTTTAATGTTTAGTTGTTGTATGTTACCTTTGTTTGCTCGTGTTGGTTTTTTGTCCCTATGTTTGGGGTGTGTTGACCTTTTGTGACTTGCACATGCATGTCTGATGCATTGTTGACCTTGTGTGACTTGTACATGCATGTCTAATGTGTTGTTGGTGGATGATGCTTATATCCTTTGTTGCTATAAGCGTGGTCGTTATCCATGTGATGTATTGTGCTTATAGCCACACATTTTTCTTTCTATAAATCCCAACCTCTATGTTCGGTTGGAGCTGATTAGTGTGTTGTCATCATCCTCTATGTTGATGATTTGACAAGTAGTTACTTAGCGAAGATTCAATATGCACAGGAGATAGTTTAACATGACCATTCTTGTCCTCCTTCATTTCTTTCTTGGTTTTCAGGTTTATTGATTGCCTCAGGGCGTTATCTCACAACGCCGGTATATCTTTGAGTTGTTCATGGAGTTTGGCGTGGCTGCTTGCAAGACCATTTCTTGCCCCACGTACCCTTGATCCAAGTTATCATTTGTAGGTCGGATAGACCTTGGTGATGGACCTTGCCATTGTAGTTTTGTTTTGTTTGGTTGGTCTCTCATATGGCTTACCCATACCCTTTTGAACATTTCATTTGTGGTGGCCCTTCTCTTTCTTGGTGAAGCAACCTCTCTGTTGTCCTTGGCATGTTGCTCTTTGCGTTTTGCAGTACCTTCATGGTGCATCTTCTTATGGGTCTATGTATGGAAAGGGGGTTACTCTCTCAGGCTATTCAGGCTCAGATTGGGTTGGTGACATTGACACCCATATATTTACCACATGCCACGTGGATCTTCACCCTCTTATTCTATTCTATTCCTTGAAGTAGTACAAAGCAGCCTAATGTTGCCCTTTTCTTGAATGTAGGTCGAGTATCATGCATTGTGCTCCGTTGCTTTGGAGGTAGTATGGGTTCAGCGAATGCTAGCAAACATTAGTTTTCCATAGGTTGGTCCCATTCTTCTTCGGGTTGATATTTAGAGTGCTTTAGCTTTTGGGAAGAACCTAGTATTTCATGCTTGCACAAAATATATCAAGGTTGAGTACCATTATGTTTGAGAGCTTATCTTGGATGCCAAGTTGGGGCTGGTCTACTATCCCACGAGGGACAATGCTGCAAACATTCTCGTGAAGGCCCTTCCTTTGCCTTCTCTGCTTAGTCACATTTTTCTTCCTAGCTTGTATCCACTCCCCAAGATGTGAAAGGGGGTGTTAGCATTATCTATATTTAGGTGTCATCTCTTGGTTGTGAGCCCCGTTACAGTGTCGCAGAGATGGATGAGCTCTGACACGTCTTTGTATGCGAATGCATTAGGATTCATGTTCTTAGTGCTGTTTTCAGCCTGTTCATGCTAGTTTTAACTTGTTTCATTATGTGCATTTCAATTTACCCATGTGGCAGCATGGTCAACTTCATCTAGACAATGGGTGGCTTGTTTTGAGTCTCTATCAACCTTTGGGGACAGCAAATCAGGCATATTTGTGGGCCACATCAGGTTGGCCAGTTCTCATGGTAAAAGGGTGATCAGTTGCTCGCATCATCACCTATTTATGCAGCCACATTCAGCATTGGTCATCAGCTATCTATCCTCTCAGCTGTCACACCATCGCTTGCATCATTTTGTCCATCTACCACTAGTTAGGCATCCTCATTGATGTGGCTCACACTTGAAAGGATTGACTATTTGTAGCCTTGTATTGTGCTCATATTGGGATGTTTTTCTTTAGACTTCTCGTGTTAATCTTCTCTCACTCTCTTTTCTCAATGTTGATTTTTGTTTCTATTGCTCTCTCTCACAACTACAACTCGTGGCGGTGATGACATTGTGAGCATTTTGTGTCATGCATGTTGTCTCCAAGTTGTGAGAGTACCACAAGGAGAGCCTTGTACTTATCCAAAGCTCCACTAACTTTCATTTTTGTGCAAAAAATCCACATAGTCTTGACTCCCAATGATCTTCTTGTGGCTCAGATGATCCATGAAAGTCCAAGTTTCTGTGAGAGTGCGCAGCGAAAGAAGAACACGAACACAGAGGAGAGGAGAGGAGAGAGGAAGCAGAGAATGAAGGAAGAAAATCTGCACTGACTGAGATGAATGCTGAATACACTGGAATGGACAGAACAGTCCTTGCACGCAGCCCGGAGCGTCAGTGAGGGAACCAGGACAGACTGGAAGCAGAGGCAGCACCAATGCCGGAGACGGAGACGGAGGGAGGAGTGCTGAACCTGCAGAGCATGAATGAGATGAATGCTGGACTGACTGGGGGGGGCAGCTATAAATAGCCCCCAGCCAGAAAACTGGCCGACCAGCTAAACTGGCCGACCTGGCCAGATCTGGCCGACTATGGCCAGATCTGGTCCGACTGGCCAGTTCTGGTCCGACTGACCAGAACTGGTCCGACTGCCCAAAATAATGGGCAGTCACCCCAAAAAACAGCCCAGATCTGGGCTGTAAAATGCCCAGGGCTGCATACAGACTAAGGCAGCCTGAAAACACACTGACAGAGCTCCTCTGTCTCCTGTCAGACTCTGACAGGAGCTCACAACCAGGAGATGACAGACTGAGACTAAATAAGAGCAGGCTAACACCCCCTCTCAACTCCTGGGAGAGTCTGAAGACCCAAGAACCGCATGTGATGAAGCAAAGAAGCCTGAGGCAAAGGCTTCGTAAAGAGATCAGCTGCATTGGCCGTCGTAGGACAATAGACCACCACCAGCTCCGAATCCACGATCCGCTCTCGAACATAGTGATACTAAACCTCAATGTGCTTCGTACGAGCATGAAACACCGGGTTCTTGGCCAGAGCAAGAGCACTCTGGTTATCCACGCGCAGCTCCGTAGGTCCGGTCTGGGAAAAACCAATCTCCGCGAGTAAGCGACGGAGCCAAACTGCCTCCATAGCGGTCGAACATAGGGCCCGATACTCAGCCTCTGTAGAAGAAAGTGCCACAGTAGGCTGCTTCTTGCTGCTCCAAGAGACAGCACCAGATCCAAGGGTGAAAGCATAACCTGTAGTGGATCGTCGCGAATCCACATCACCTGCCCAATCAGAATCACTCCATCCAGAAAGGGTAATCCCATCTCCATACATGATCCCAAAGGATCGAGTCCCCTGCAAATAGCGAAGAACCCGCAAGGCCGCCTGCCAGTGATCTTGGGTAGGAGTCTGCATAAAGGAAGACAATAAAGCCACCACAAAGGAGATATCCGGCCGAGTGTGAAGCAGCCAGATAAGAGAACCGACAAGGCACCTGTAACGGGTGGGATCGGTAAGAGGAACTCCAGCTGTCAAAAGCTTGGACTCAGGGTCCATAGGGCATGAGATAGGCCGACACTCAGCCATATCAAACTCCGAAAGAAGCTCGGAGATGTACCTGTGCTGCGAGATAAAAATGCCCTGTGCCATCTGATAGATCTCTAAACCTAGAAAGAAGT
The DNA here is from genome assembly GCF_053477565.2 of Lygodium microphyllum. Classification (NCBI taxonomy): domain Eukaryota; kingdom Viridiplantae; phylum Streptophyta; class Polypodiopsida; order Schizaeales; family Lygodiaceae; genus Lygodium; species Lygodium microphyllum. The sequence goes on from NC_141155.1 coordinate 62,870,809, forward strand.
GAAGGATCCCTAGATCCGTCATGTCAAACTCCTACTGTAGAATGGACCGAGAATGCTCCACCTGCTGAGTGTCGCTCCCTGTAATAATAAGATCATCCACATACAAGATGAGAAACAGCGAAAGAGAATCCACAATCCGTAAGTAGAGGTTGGGATCATAAGCGGAGCGCGCAAAGCCACTCTGTAGAAAGAAGCGGTCAATCCGCTGGTACCAAGCACGAGGAGCCTGCTTTAGGCCATAAAGAGCCTTCCGCAGCCTGTAGACATGATCCTCCTTCCCCTGCACAAGAAAACCAGGAGGCTGTGAAACATAAATCTCCTCCTCAAGAACGCCATTCAGAAAAGCAGACTTGACGTCCATCTGATAGACAGGCCAACGGTGGTGAGCAGCAAGAGCCAAAACACTCGGATGGTGGACAACCTAGCTGTAGGAGCAAAAGTCTCAAAGTAATCCAACCCTGCACGCTGGGCAAAACCCTTGGCAACAAGCCTAGCTTTATGCTTGTCCAAGGAGCCATCTGCAAGATATTTAGTCTTAAAGACCCATTTCACACCAATCACCTTCCGTTTCGCGGGACGCGGAACAAGCTCCCACGTATGGTTTCGCTCGATGGAGTCGAGCTCGGCCTGCATAGCCTGTCTCCAAATATCCTGTGCAAGAGCCTCCTCCACAGTGGAAGGCTCGGAATCCTGAAGAATCTGTGACATAAGAGCATAGTTCACACATAGTGAACTGTCCCGCTGGGCCTGTAAACGGGCTGATCGACGAGGACCTGTAGAAGAAGCAGGAAAGTGAGTAACACCTGAATCCTGCATGAGCCGGCGATACCATAAAGGAATCTTGAGAGACTCCTTCTGTGAGGGAGACCGGGGGGTCTCCGGAACCTGTAAAGCACCCAAATCGGAGAGGGACTCCCCCTCACCAAGTGAAGGTAAATCCTCCGCATCTGAAGAAGGCTGTATATCCCGTGAAGATCCCGAAGAGGCGGTAGAAGAGCTCGTAGAAGACGAAGGCACATCCACCAAAGGGGAAAGGGAAGCCGAAGGAGGAGGAGGAGGAATAGGGGGGGTGCTAAGGGTGATCCTGGAAGGAAGGGAAGGGAGAGAAGGTGGGGGGGGTCCGTCGATGATGAAGAAACATCGGAAATAGAACCATCAATAGGATCCTCAGAGGCCGAAGCCTCATCAAAGATCACATCCTTGCTCACCTCAACCTGTCGCGTCGTCGGGTCGTAGAGCCGATATCCCTTCGTGGTCGTACTATAACCAACGAAGATAAGCTTTCTCGACTTAGAGTCGAACTTCGTCTTCCTCTTCGCCTCATATGGAGTCATGTCCTGTAACGCCAAAGTCGGAGAGCGGTTGCGTATATGCACCGCTGTAGCCACCGCCTCACCCCAAAGGAAATGAGGAAGACTCCTATGCTCCAGCATAGATCGGGCCATCTCAATCATGGTCCGATTTGCACGCTCCACCATACCATTCTCTGATGGTGTGTTCAGATGGGAATACTCCATCCGAATACCATGATCCCTGCAAAACTGAGAGAAAAGGTGAGAAGTGAACTCTCCACCGTGATCAGCTCGAACACCACGGACTTTGGAAGTTGTTTGGGTCTCCACAAACACCTGCCACTCACAGAAACGGGAGGTCGCCTCGCTCTTGTACTCCAAGAAATAAGGCCAAACATAACGACTAAAGTCGTCCACAATCAGCATCAAATACTTGGCCTTCCCAAGGGAGGCCGTGCCCATAGGTCCGCAAAGGTCGGTATGAACCAACTCAAGCGGTGAAGTAGCCCTCCGAGAAGCAACCTGCGGGTGAGGCTGCCTGTGCTGCTTGCCCCTCAAGCAGCTAGGGCACAAAGTGTGAAGAGGAGGGAAATCAGGAAGTCCCTCCACCATCTTCCTCCTAGAAGCCCGGCGAAGTGAATCAAGGTTCAAATGACCATACTGAGCATGCCAGAGCAGCCCAAACTCATGGGAAGTCCGCGCAGCCAAGGCTGTGAGCGTATAAAGCCCACCCTCCTGTGTACCTGTCCAAAGGGCATCACCTGTAGAAGCATCCTCCACTGTGACTGCATCCTGAGTAAAGATGACTCGGGTACCTAACTGAGTAAGACCATGCACAGATAATAGGTTAAAACCCAAATCAGGCACATAGAGCACTTTGGCGGAGGAAGACCGCCTGTCAGAAAACATAGGTAAAGTCCCCACTCCATGAACATGAACTGTAGAATTGTCACCAATGGTGACTGTACCCCCTCTGGAACGAAGATCCTGAAGCCAATCCTGACGGAAGGTCATATGTGAAGATGCTCCACTGTCGACGAGCCAAGGCTTCTCCTGTGTGGTAGAAGCTAGGGCAGTGTCTTCCTCAACAAAGAGATGCACAAACGCAGATTCTGTTGTGGCTGGGGCCGCCTTCGAGTCCTTCTCCTTAGGCTTCAAATGGGGATACTTCTGCCAACACTTCTCCTCGGGATGAGTGCCCTTCCCACAATGGGGACACTTGGGCTTCTTCTCCTTCGCATCCTTCTTATCTTCCTCCTTCTTGTCCTTGGACTTCTCCTTCTTTTGTTTCTTCTTCTTGCCACCACCTGTGGCAGCTGTAAATGCCTTGGTGGAGCCACTGGCTCCCACCTCTTTGAGTCGCTCGTCATGCTCCAAGACAAGCGGGGAAAGCTCCTCCCATAGGAGAGTCGCACGGGTTCTCGTAGTGATGAGGCTGGTGTAGAAGACATCATATCGGGGTGATGGCAGCCGAGTCAACAGAATCATCGCCATATCCTCAGACGATATCAGACGACCAAGAGAGGCTAGCTCGCCTCGCATATCCTCCATCTTCGTGATGTGCTCCTTCATGGAAGAAGAACCATCAAGACTGAGCATCCGCAACTTCTTCTCCAGGGAAATCTTGTGGGCAAATGTCTTGTGCTGATACAAAGACGCAAGCTTTGTCCATACTTCCGCCGCGGTCTTTAACCTGTGAACATGTACAAGAACTGAATCATGGAGACTCAGAAAAAGAAAGGAACGGGCTCGCGAGTTGAGCCTATCCCATAAGGCTGCACGGTCCATAGAGGTGCCATCGGACGAATCCACGGGGGGTCGGTCGATGGGCGAAGAAACAAGATCCCATAGATCAAAGGTATCAAGAATGCAAGCCACCTTGCATGACCATAGGGAATAGTTGGAACCATCCAACTTGTCTTCCTTCGGAAAGGAAGGGAGAATCGGCACCTGTATAGAGGGGATCAGGGAAGGCATCCGCACAGTTGATGCAATCTTCACTGAAGAAACCTTCGCAGTAGATGGAACCTTCTGAGATGCATGGACTGAAGAAGGACGAGTGCGAGGAGGGTCTTCCCGATGACGAACTTCACGATAGTCCCGCCTCCGCTCAGAGGAATGATGAGAAAGAAGCTCATCCTCTGAGTCTTCAAAGCCTGAAAACTGGTAAGACATCTTCCAATCTGCAAAATACCAAGAAAGTTGTGCCGCTGACGAAATAGGACCAACAGTGTGGTCACCAACCACCAAGATGCAGGCTGAGAGTGCCTACAAGCACCTGGATCTGCAAAACGCAAATAGATCTGATGCAGAACACCAGAATCGAGACCACCAGCACCGGGATCTTGCCCAGACAGAGGTCGCCTGCAGGATAGGAGCAGCCGGGGTAGAAGCGACCTGCAAAAACAGCAAAACGCAAGCTGGAGGAGGGTCGCCCTGCAGCAGAAGAGGTCGCCTGGCAGCAAACGCAGGGTTGCTGCGTCACTGGATGACGTGGCAGCCCCTGTGTACAGCAAACGCAGGCTGTACAGCCTTCTAATGCAGTCGCCTGGCTGGAATAGACCTGTTGGCAGCCGTCTGAGGGAATCGCCTGGCTGTTGTGGAACTGTGGGCAGCAGCAGTAAGGTATTTCTCGCGTCCTCCGTGCTCTCAATCAGGCGATGATACCATGTGAGAGTGCGCAGCGAAAGAAGAACACGAACACAGAGGAGAGGAGAGAGGAAGCAGAGAATGAAGGAAGAAAATCTGCACTGACTGAGATGAATGCTGAATACACTGGAATGGACAGAACAGTCCCTGCACGCAGCCCGGAGCGTCAATGAGGGAACCAGGACAGACTGGAAGCAGAGGCAGCACCAATGCCGGAGACGGAGACGGAGGGAGGAGTGCTGAACCTGCAGAGCATGAATGAGATGAATGCTGGACTGACTGGGGGGGCAGCTATAAATAGCCCCCAGCCAGAAAACTGGCCGACCAGCTAAACTGGCCGACCTGGCCAGATCTGGCCGACTATGGCCAGATCTGGTCCGACTGGCCAGTTCTGGTCCGACTGACCAGAACTGGTCCGACTGCCCAAAATAATGGGCAGTCACCCCAAAAAACAGCCCAGATCTGGGCTGTAAAATGCCCAGGGCTGCATACAGACTAAGGCAGCCTGAAAACACACTGACAGAGCTCCTCTGTCTCCTGTCAGACTCTGACAGGAGCTCACAACCAGGAGATGACAGACTGAGACTAAATAAGAGCAGGCTAACAGTTTCATCATACTCAATGCTCTCAAGCTTCTTTCCCATGGCCTCTTGCCATTGGAGATGGTGTAGAGCCTCTTGTCAAAACTGTTCGGCTCATAATGTGCTACATAATCTGATGTAAAGACGGATAGAAATGAATTGAGTACAAGCCTCTTAGATCTTCTAGGTCCCTTTGGGATGGAACCTGATTGAAGGATCCTCGAATCTTGCATGGTTTGGTGGTATCAACGAGGTAACAGGCTCCTAAAAGGGGATGTGGGAGTTGAAGTCTTTGTGGGTGGATCAAGAGAATGTAGTAGACCAAGCTTAGGTGATACTAATTGAGGTAATTTAGGTTGAGGAATCGGCTCGGTGGCAATACAAGGGTTTGCACGATATCCCTCATCAAAGACAAGATCTCTTCTTGTAACGACTTGTTAAGAGAGTCATACTCAAGGTGTTTGAAGCCGAAGTACTAGAGACACTCATTATGTATAGGCTCCCTACTAATGGCTAGGGCATGAAGTTGATGAAACTCAGAGCCTTCAAACGTCAGCATCATATACAGGTCGCTAGGTTGTACCTGGTTAGCAATCACTAAACTAGTCAAGGCATTAAGTACTTGATTGTTGTTGTTGCAAAAAAAAAAAAAGATCATCCTAATCATTAAAATTGTTGGATGTATAAAAGATTCACCCCAAGTTGGGAAACATAATAGATGCCATCCAATGAAGCGAGATCAAGGTCTATATTAGTATTAAACTTGATGTAGTTGAGACTCTAGATCTTGACTGAGAAGATATTCCCACATGAAACATTGCTTGATTGTAAGGGCTTGGGAGATGAAAATGGCATCAATGGGGTTGTGTGATGTGTGGCTCCACCGGTCACAATCAAAGCAACTGGAGAGTGATTAGGTTGGGTAGGGTGGGTTTGTGTGGTTGCCTCGTCAAGGGGCAACTCAAATGTATGGACCAAGCTCTCTATCATGGATATATCTACAAAGAGGAGGTGGGCTTGAGAACCAAAGTCCAACAGGCTAGCCAACCATGCCCTATGGAGTTGAGAATGTTGTCGATTGTGATGGTTGATCGATGATGATGTGATTTTAAGATCTCCATTATCCTTGATTTCGTTGGTAGCCACCAACTTTCCCCTTCCCTCCCTTGTTGGGGGCTGCCTTAAGATTGAGGGGGTGGGGATTTGATCATTCTAGGTGAATGTTGGTGTCAGTTTGCCCCTAGGACCATTAATTGGCCATTAAGTGTCAGTGGTGACACTAGGGACTAGGTATTAATTAATGGATTAATGCTTGTCCAAAGGTCAATTAATGCATGGGACCACTTTGGGTTGCAAATGGCCTAGCCAATTAATTTTTGGATGGGCAAGGTCAATTTTTTGGGCATGGATTAAGGGTTGAATTAATTTTCAGAATTAATTAATTCTGAAAATTAATTAAATAGCTGGAAATTGTTGAAAATGGATTAAGAAAGCTGCCACTTGGCAAAACTTTTCCATGCAAGTGGTGGAAAGGCTAAATACGGCCGAAGGGAGAGGGAAATCTCGTTTTTTCATTTTGGAGCTGTTGGAAAGAGGTGTTGGACTGTTGCTGCCAACTTTTGGGGCCATTTCCCAGCCATTGGAGACCATTTTGGTGATGGAGATTGCATATTCTTGACCTTGGGAAGCTGGCGATTGCTGCTGGTGCACTTTCTCCTGAAGATCACAATCTGTGATGCTCTTATTGTTGTTGGTGCATCCGTTTGGGGCTGGTACAGCAAGGCAGCAACTGGTTTTGATCAGTTCTTCGCGACAAATCTCAAAATTTTCTCTCTTTACAGCATTCTCTCATCTCCTTCAGCCTATGCTCAGCCATTCTCAGTAATTCTCAGCCATTTGGAGGAGATTTCAGCCATTTTTGGTGGGCTGATCTGTAAATTCTGCAGCAAACCCTAATTTACAGCAGAAATTAGGGTTTAGCAGCCACCTTGGGATTCATGCCAGAGATTGAAGGCTCAAGGGACTGAAATCAACAGCTGATAATTGAAGATTATCAAGGGATTTTGGGAGCCAGCCGATCCCGAATTGATTTGGGCAGCATTTGGCCAGCCAAGGGTCAAATTGGAGAAGAAGTGAAACCAGCCTTCCTTCTTGGAATGGGTGGTGATAACCTGATTTAAGAGTTAATTGTAGCAATAAATAAATGCACATAAAAATGAAATACACACTTTACCATAACATTCTTGGACAGTAGACACCCTGTTGGCCCCAAAATTGGCGTCCCTTTTGCGGTATTTCTTTAGCTTTCATTCAATTGAAAGGAGTACAACTTGAGGTTCTTCAATCTCCTGCTAGCCAATTGCTCTTGCTGTCATAAATGTCCAGCAAGCCTTTTAGGTCATTTGCCCCTTGTTTCACCCAGGAATTCTTCTCCAATTTGACCCTTGGCTGGCCAAATGCTACCCCAAATCAATTCGGGATGGGTTGGCTCCTGAAATCCCTTGATAATCTTCAATTATCAACTGTTGATTTCAGTCCCTTGAGCCTTCAATCTCTGGCACGGATCCCAAGGTGGTTGCTAAACCCTAATTTTTGCTGTGAATTAGGGTTTACTGCAGAAATTACAGATCAGCCCACCAAAAATGGCTGAGATCTCCTCCGAATGGCTGAGAATTGCTAGGAATGGCTAAGCATAGGCTGAAGGAGATGAGAGAATGCTGTAGAGAGAAAATTTTGAGATTTGTCGCGAAGAACTGATCAAAATTAGCTGCTGCCCTGTTGTACCAGCCCCAAACAGATGCACCAACAATAATAGGAGCATTAGATTGTGATCTTCAGGAGAAAGTGCATCAGCAGCAATTGTTAGCTTCCCAAGGTCAAGATTATGCAATCTCCATCACCAAACTGGTCTCCAATGGTTGGGAATTGGCCCCAAAAGCTGGTAGCAACAGTCCAACTCCTCTTTCCAACAGCTCCAAAATGAAAAAACGAGATTTCCCTCTCCGTTCAGCCCTATTTAGCCTTTCCCCCACTTGCATAGGAAAGTTTTGCCAAGTGGCAACTTTATTAATCGATTTTCAGCAATTTTCAGCCATTTAATTAATTTTCAGAATTAATTAATTTTAAAAATTAATTCAGCCCTTAATCCATACCCACAAAATTGACCTTGCCCATCCAAAAATTAATTGGCTAGGCCATTTGCAACCCAAAGTGGTCCCATGCATTAATTGACCCTTGGACAAGCATTAATCCATTAATTAATGCCTAGTCCCTAGTGTCACCGCTGACACTTAATGGCCAAACTAATGGTCCTAGGGGCAAATTGACACCAAAATTCACCTAGAATCTAACAAGTGAAACTTGTTACAACTTTTGCCTTTAACACCCATCTTTTTCATAGGGTCCTTCGGCCTTCAACTTTGAAAAAGTAGCTTGCACCCCACATGTGCAGCACATGTGCATCTTTTAATTGCACATTTGATTAATCCTTTAATCAAATGTCAATTAAATATAAGCAAAGCATCAAATTTTCACGTCCTTGTGACAAGAAGTCCTAGGTGAATCAAGGGGCAAATGACCCAAAAGGCTTGTTGGTCATTTATGATAGCAAGAGCAATTGGTTAGCAGGAAGAGATTAAAGAATCTCAAGTTGTACTCCTTCCAATTGAATGAAAGCTAAAGAAATACCGCAAGGGGCCCAAATTTTGGGCCAACAGGGAGTCTACTGTCCAAGAATGTTATGGTAGAGTGTGTATTTTGTTTTATGTGCATTTATTTATTGCTGTAATTAGCGCTTAAATCAGGTTATCACCACCCATTCCAAGAAGGAAGGCTGGTTTCAGTACATTTTGCCATCTAAGTTTGAGTCAGGCTTGGGTGTTTCCTTATGACTCACTATTTTAGTTTTGATTTTGATTTTAATTTTAGTTTTGAGCCTTGTTACCTTTCCCTTGCGGCCCCTTCTAAGAAGTGGCAACAAGTGCCCACTCTAAAGATGCGAGAGACTATTTTATGGAATTGATTAAACAACTGAACATAACATAGTAGCTGGCACTCAAACTCAAAAGCTAGGAATAGTTGGCAATGAGATATTGAACAACTAAGCATAACATAGTAGCTGACACTCAAACTCAAAAGTTAGGAATAGTTGGAAATATGTCTTTGGGAGCTTGTTCAAGAACAATGTGACTTGGTTATTAAGCGACTTAGGAGTCTTGATAGTGGCAAATTTGGTGAGTAAATACTAGTCTTCTGCCAACTTGATCTTAAGATCATCCTAGCCTATGATTTTGAACTCTTGGAGCTCACGATGGAGATTAATATGATTGGTCCTATCCTAAATTGCATAGTGCTTAGTCAAGCGTTCCCATCGTTTAGATGCAAGGTTTAAATGCCGAAGCTATGAGTGGAATTTTGGTAATAACCCTCGTGTTATTTAACTATGGCTTAAGCATTACATGCTTTTCGAGAGCAGACAACCTTAGATGGAGCTAAGCAAGGGGTTTGGTTGGGGTTCTAGCCCCTTTACTAAGTCCCAGGTTCTTTGAGTCTTGCACATTCGTCTTTAGATTTGACCAAGTGGTGTAATTAAACTCATTCTGTTAGTGAATGCATTCTTGGTAGATGTAGATGAGAAACTAGACCCATGACGTGTCAAGAAAGAAGGGTAAGAGGAGTATGAGGGGAAAGATGGATAGGTAGGAATATAATGCGGATTTTCATAAGGTAACATAGAAGGAGGCTTTGAAACTTGATGTCCTTGCTCAATTGTTAGGTGGGGGATAGGACATAACCCACTAGGAATTGCCATGTTGGGAAACTGCCGTACCAAATGCTCAACACTAAGGATGGGAAATGCATGGGTAGGTAATCCATGCAAAGCATATCTTGAAAGTGCTTGGTTTGGAGGATGAGTCCCACCACCTAGAAAAGCAGAAGTTAAGGACCTAAAAGAGAGTGAAGTTCTCCCATGTTTGAAGATCCCCTTGGTATGATGTGTGGTATGAGAGGTAGAATGGTGAAAGATGATATGAATGATGGTGCAAATGTAGATTGGGATGCAATGGAAAAAAAGGTTGGGATTTGGAATGATATTGAAGATGATGTGAATGCATTTGATTGATTTTGTGGATCAAATTATTGAAATTAAAATGAAGATGAAGATGGAGCATAAGAAGAAGGGACAAAAGTAGACACGTGTGTACTTTGCACAAGAGTAGATGGATCAGGCTGAAAGAATGGTACATATTTGCTGTTTCTTTCTCACTAATGGAGGCTTTGACGATCCTACAACTTCTTCAAATTTATGTGCAACATCTAAAGGGAAAGAGTCATATTTGTCCTCAATGGGTTGCTGGACTTGATGCATGAGAATCAAGTCATACTCAGACCATGAAATCTTAAATGGCCGGTAAGAGCTATAGTAGTTTGAAGTTTCTTTAGTAGTGTTAGAATCTTTTGGAGCAAGTTGTGAAGTCCATTACTACTCTGTTCTTAGCATAGGTTGCTTTGAGACTTAAGTGTGGAAGTGTTTGAAGTCATCTTCCCTTTCAGAGTTCTTGTTTTTGATGTTGAGCTTTCCTATCAAGGGCCTATGTTTCTTGAGAGAGTAGCTAGCTCTGATACCATGTAAAGCAATTCTTGAACATAAAAGATAAGTGCAAATGTACAACAAGCAGAGAGTTATAACAGAACTCAAAGGTGAAGAGAAACTCGGAGACAATGAACATAGGAGAAGAATGAATGATGAATAATTCAATGCTGAATGCAGTAAACACACTGTTTAGAGTGAATAAAAAACCTTGAACTCCCGTGTCTTTGAAGGACCAGGGCAATGAGATGAGTTGCAGAGTGTGTCATACTCTATGGATCCTGAAACATAGCATGCAGCCTCTGAAGTTTATTGGTAGCTGCAAACACAGATCTGTGTCTGGATCAGGCTGAACATGACAGTGGCAGCTTGAGAACAATCGGCAGCAGGCTAATGATCAGGAAGATGCTGGCGACATCTGGGACTGCCAAAAACAGCATACAGCCTGCTCTTGGAAGGCTGACAGCTGCTGAGAGCTGCGAAAATAGGCAGTAGAGTGTATGTAGAGGCCTGAGGACTGATGGCGATGACTGGAAGACTGTGTAGACAGGTTGAGATGAGTCATGTTTGGAGTTCAAATGACGAAGTTATGATCCAAACAAGTTGCAAACAGGCATAGGGCAGAAAAAACAAAAATAGTGAAAAGCAGTAGAAAAGCAAAAGCAAAAAGCCTAATGTGTGTGAGTGTGGATAGAAAACTATATAAGGAGATGAGAATAGAGAGTTAAGGGCCTTCTCCCCCTTGATTACAATTGTATTTTGTGAGAGAGGAGAGAGGAGGGTCGCATGCTAGAGTGAGCTCTTGTCATGCAAATTTGAAAGTCGGAGTATTGCTAGGAGTTGGAGCAAGGCTGGCAGCACCACAAACTGAGGTATCTGCCATGGAGGGGTATATACAGCAGTGGGAAGAAATCGCCAATTGATGGAGGACCTGCAATGATGAGGAGGGCTGGGTGGAAGTGCACCTCCGATTTATAGATGTGGATCCTCCCAAATCAGGGTTTGGCTTATGGGACATAGACACTCTAGGAAAGTTTGGTAACTTAATGAAAAATTTGGTAATAAGTATGTTGTGTGGCATTATTAAAGAGCTAATCAGTCTGTAATGCAATTTTAAGCTCAACACAAATGTCAATCAAGAGCACCAGTTTATGATACCGTGTAAGGAAATATGATGATGCCAACAGCTCTCCTCCACCTGGCAGCAGAAAATGCAGGCAGCAGACTGAGAAATGCAGGCTGCTGATGTGGCAGGTGGCAGTTGGGACAGCAGGTGGCAGCACTCCTTCATTGGGTGGCAGCTGGGACATCAGGTGCTAGCCTTGGGCTGATGGGGGTGGCAGCGACTGATCAGGGTGGAGCCACCAGGCTGATGGGTGGCACTTCCTTTTTGTGGCAGCAGCTTTTGTGGATGGTGTGGCAGCACAAGAGAGGGCTGATGGCAGATGGTAATAATGATGAGAATGAGGGATGGATGCCGACATGTCCTTTTATATGAGATTTTTGGGCATTTGGCCTATTGTCCAAAATAAAACCATTTATGAATAAACAATTCTTTTTGGGGCTGTTTCGTGGAGACAAATTTGCAGGCATTCACATTGTTGTGGCTACTCTCTTCATCCAAGGTGATTGTTTGAATACCCTTTCTCATTTCACATCATGATGTAAACTCATAGCCTCTTATTGTTTATTTGATTATTGGCTGGCCTACTTATGGTAGTACTTCTCCTTTTTGTCTATAATTTGAGGGACTGTGGCCACAATCATTAGGTCTTATACTTGCAGATTCTTGCTGTGGAGAGGGGGACCTTGTAGAGTATGTGAGCCAACTACCTCCTTGGAAGAGTCTTGTCCACCTTTCTTGGTCTTGTCCTTGCCCTTGGCCTTCAGACCTATGCTGTAGTGCCATGCTTTCAGCATTTCTCCCATTTCTCATATCTGATAGGCAACTCTTATCACTCGCTCAAATGTAAATGGCCTTTGCACCCCCTTATTTGCAGAGAGAGGATATTTAGGCTATTAACATGTATTTGACTGAGAGTGTGTTGCCTACTTACATTAAGTAGTTGGTGAGCACGTGAATCAGGAATCTTCAGGATGAATCAACGGATGCACAAATCACTAGGATCATAAGTAGTTCAATCTGAGCAGTGAGCACATGAATCAGGATCAATCAGTGGATGCACAAATCTCTAGGATCTTGGTGGATTGCTAGATGCATTCCAAATTCTTGCTACTTAGTTGCTTTGCTGTCAGGGGCACTGCCATTTTATTGCTTCAAAAGGAGCAGGCTCAGTGTCATCAAGCATAATATCAATAATTGGTTCCTCTGGAACCAATGCCAATCCAGCCCAACGAAAGCACCCTAGCATCCAAGCCAGGCAGCTGAATTTGTAACTTTGTCCTTGAAGCAAATCAATACTCAAGCATCTACAGTGCTTGCATCACCACTGCCGTTAGATCCTTGTCTATGAGCTGGAAGTCCCCTCTCCTAAATGGGAGAAGGTGAATGCTCCATCTTGGATCATTAGGGTAACAGGTCTATAGGGTGAATGCACAGAAGGTGCCCACGGGGATCTCCTTTAAGATAAATGGGTCATAGTTGCTCTATGCTCCATTTTGGTCCCCTGCTTAAAAACAAACGGGTGATTTCAGATATATAGTTCATTTTTTGATGTCTTTCTGTCAAAGAAGTTTTTGTTGTATTGGAATTTATGATGAAACTTTTGACATATTGCTTATTCTTGAGATGTGTTTGTGGCAGGTCATGATCATGGAGGAACATTGATGCTCAAAAGCTAGGATTAAAGTTTCGAAAGTTTTGAAGGCTAGGTTTATACTTGTTTGCATGAGCAGCTGGAGGCCTTGGAGTTTCATATGAATGTGGATGTGATATTAAAGGTGTAGGCGATGGCCTGGCCTTGGTTCTTTCAAGGAATTCGAATGAAGGTGTAGGTGAGGGCCTGTAATCTCTTTCCTTTGAGGAATTCTTATTGTCTCTGCAAATACTCCACATTGAATGGGACCTTAACTGGCTGTTTGCTGATAATAAATCTGTAAAGATATTGTAATTCTAAATATTTTTTCTTGGAATGCTGAGCTTGATAACACCAGACTACTGTCAGAGCAGAGTGAAGAGGAAGCATCTTTTTCTTAACAGTGGCTTTTGTTTCAAGGTGAGCAAAATTTGACATACTTTCTTACAAAAATTGCAGACATGTACGGTTGCATGCACACACGTTAAGGCTATTTAGGGTTGCAAGTGGGGATTAAGCTTCTGCTTTATGTCCTTGTGTTGTGGATCAGGATTTATGTTCATTAGATTTGTATGGGAATGACAGTGAACATGTGCTGTGTGTGTGTGTGTGTGTGTGTGTGTGTGTGTGTGTGTGTGTGTGTGTGGACTTAAGAAGAGCAATAAGCACAAAGTAACTTGCCCAATTGATGTCAATAACAAAAGATGTCACAGATGATACGGTATGGAGATGTTACATGGCCTACTCTTTCACGGGCTACTGACAATTTAACACTGTAGCAGCTTTCACTATACGATTATGATCACTAATATCATTTAAGACTAGGCCTAATGTGTATATTATCAAGATTTCTACTGCATAAACATCTAGGGTATTCAATATAATCATTTTTGAGCTTTTCTATTAAATAATTTGTCATATTAAATGTCCTATTTCAAGTTCGTTTTTTCACACGTCAGTTTATCAAACAGATTTAAAGAAGTTATATATATTGATTTTCTGTAAAAAGGGGCGGATATTTCACTCTTTAATTGCGAATCTTTAGGAACATTGTCCTTACAACTTGAAGTAGTTTTGGCTTCTTTGAGAAGGTTGCAGGTTTCTTCATGGTTGACTAAACACATGGAGACATGATGTGCATGTCTCATGTGTAACCCCTAAGAAAGTTGTCGCGTGTCAAATGTCTTGTTGGTAGCTTAATACACAGACTAAGAAGTAAGTATCATGGTCTCGGTGGATGGTCCTAGTAGAGTTACTGCAAACCCTAGTGAAATTAATTGGTTGAATGTCCAAGAGCTATCCTTGCTCAAGCTTATTTAATCCAGCACACAGCAGTTCTCTCCACACAGTAGTCTGTTCTTGGCAGACCTCCCCCAATGGTGCAAGGGCTACACCTAGGGGAGAGGCTAAGACTTGAATTCGTGACCTAAAAGTAATATGCATCCAAAGACACTCTCAACCGTCCTAGTTGCTCTACCTAAGCTAACCCAAGAGGCAAGCCCATTGAAAGTATATGTACGCTAACAAGTTTACAACTTGGAAGCAGAAAATTCAACCTTGAAGGACTCACTTTCAAAGGTGCATATGTGCTTTTGTCCTAATCAGAGTAGAAGTTGGATATGGGGGTGACTACAACTAATTAGAAGATTGAAGATAAAGCCAAAGATAACAATACAAGTACAAGAGGTATGGAAGGAAATTAGAACATGAAAGGAAGAAGATAGACAAATTATGATAGGCACTATTTTTTGTACAGTAAATGAGGCTACATTGCAAAATAAAATTGAATCTTGTGTGAACAAAAGTTCCTTATGGGTGGCACGAACAAACTCCAGACGAAATAAAGGGATAAAGACCGCTAAGAATGTTCAAAGTCATCTTAGAAAATTTAGGTTATGATTGGGTGATGAAACCTTGGCACATACCAAATAATGGAATAACCAAGCAACTTTAGAGTTTGGAGATGTACAATATAAATTGAAGCACTAAAGTCGGTTCCTTACTCGCGCAAAGTACGGAAGGTTTCGTCACTACTATCGGCCATTTGGTTTCGAGTGGTTGGGCTATCAATGATTCCAAAGGACTAGGTCTTTGGACTTTTCAAGTTTGTGGATCTCGTATTAGATGATATGAAAGTGCTCTTTACTTTCTTATGCTTGTGGGGTTGTTGGCATATAAGGGCTATGACAAATGCATTGAACTTTGATGCTTCATCGGGTGTGCAGAATCATATGGTTTGCTTGAAGGACTTTTTCATTGGTAGTTGGACTTGATTGAGTTATCAAATGCTCTCCAGATAGGATTTGCTTACTTGGCATGCTACAGTTTCTTTTGCCACCCTCTACTCATTTTAAGGAATCCAAACTATGGATCATAGATGAACTCATACTAGCACAACTTGAAGCACGACTAGGGGAGATAGCCAAGATAAAGGTAGCTAGAAAAGAGGGCAAATGGACAGTTTATTGAGGTGCAAAGTCATTATGGAGAAGTTAAAAAAACCTAAGCACCAATCTTCTTTAGGGTCATTAACTTATAAAGTAACTGTCATAGCCTTGATAGTTTGTATTCATTTGTGCCAATGGCATCTTGAAGTGAATTGTATATGAATCTTGAGCTTGTCAGTTTATCTTATGCACCTTTGAGGCATCTTAGAGGACTCATAATATTGATTTCTTTCTTCCTTAGCACTACATGTGTATCACATGGTTAATTTCTAGGTCTTGAGGAGTCACTTTCTCATACTTGACATCTTCTTAGAGAACATCAAAGGCTGTGATACCTTGTATTTGTTTGAGTTGCATAATGTTCAGCCAATGGTTGGGGTGCCCTTAAAGCTATCCATGCCAAAACACTCTTACTTTCTTAGCATTGCATGTGTATCCCCATCTTGGTTAGTTTCTAGAATTTGAGGAACCACTTTCTCATAAAGCCATTAACATATTTAGAAGTTCTTATGGGGTGTTTTTGAAGGCCTTGAAAGGAAACCTCTTGACCAAAAGCCTACAATGGGGCAATGCTCGAATGCATTGTCCCTTGTTATTAGAGAGTATTTGGCTTTGGAGGAGCACATGGAACACATTCAATTCCAACTCTAATGGTTGTAGAATAGGGGCCATAAAGAGGATTGCTATTGTAGACAATGTTTGGCTTTGGAATAGCACATGGAAAACATTTTGTTGCAACTCTAATGTAGGAGTTCCATTTGTCTAATAATAATAATTTCACCCTAGACAAACCATTGAATCTTGAATTTAACTCTAGGGTAAAAGAACAATGTCAACTTTCATAGTACCATGAAGTCCAAGTGAATGTGGATGTCCCTTGCAAGGTGTGGTATCTTGGATGTGTGACATGATTATTTTCATCAAAAGGAGTGGGGATAGTGCTCATGTCTAATATGCATGCTTCTTTTGGTGGATGGTATATTAGTTATCCTAGTAGTGTTTCAAATTTGGAGGTGGTCAGTCTTTTCCTTTCACCTTGGTACAAGAGATCACATTTTTTGTCACATTTGTATGTGGTGGATTTCATGAGGCATACACTTATTAGAATGGCTTGATTTTAATGAGTGCTTCCTCTCCTTTGGTCATATAGACATTGGCCTCAAACTAAGTCATGCCCAAGCCACATTGCACTATTGGAGTGGCATGTTTATGTGATGTTAGTTAAGGATGCGTTTGTAGTTGAGGTTTCCTTGTCCACTTAGTCAACAAGATGTTCATGCCCATCGTTAGTTTTCCAATGCATTGCATATTGGTGTATGTGGAGAGCTATTGTGATGGCTCTTCATGCATTTTTGTTATTTAATATACGGAGTTTTTAACAATTGGAGGGATGCTGGTCCATGAATCTTGGAGCAATTGTAAGAGTATGTGCATTGTTTGACTTATTGGTGGTAGATTCAATTTTCATCATTTTTAAAAAATTTTCCTCTTTTTTTCACCAATGGCTTATTGCTAGGATCTTAATTTTTGTACTAGTAAGACTATGGACATGTTTGTCGTGACAATGATGATGCATGGCAATGGGAATGTTAAATAGTGCTTGGTGAATTGTGGTGATTCCTTTGAAAGTTGTTGAGTGGTTGGCATTGAATTGCTTGGGTGACTATTGTCACATGAAGTGGCATCTTGGATAATTGCAGGTGTTTTTGCCATGTTTGACTTGATGGGGATTTCAAATTTCAAAAATTTCAAAGATGGGAGCATATATAGTTGGGGCTTCTTACTTAATGAGCATGCTTTGGACAACATTTTTTCTATTCTAATGAGTAGTGTCTTTCTTTCACTAGAAGTATGTCTAATCATATCTTTTGAGCCCTTTGGCTTACCATGGAAGCAAAGATGCATCAAAACATTTATTATCATGTTTTGGCAACAAATATACATTTGCTAGTTGGTTTTTTAACTAGAAAAGTGGCATTACTTAATTTAATTATGTTAAAAATCATGTGCTAATCTAGACAAAGGGATATGGGCATTGGATTACCACTCATTGCAAACTTATCTTAGATCGATAAGGGTGAAATTGCAACTTGTTTGATAACAAGATTGAAAAAGTTGTCATGTTAAATGATTTGGTAGATTACTTTCATAGAAAATTATACACTTGGAAAGTATACATTGAATTGCAATATTTGATGAACCAATAGTAATCTAACAGGATAATTTGTCTAAATTGGGCACTAAATATATTTGCATAGTTTATATATTTGTCTTATTTGTCTAAGTTGGGTACTAAATATGTTGATATAGTTAATGATGATGGACATATGCTTTCAACACCACTTTTCCAAACAAAGACATGGAATTGAAGTGCATCATAAAGCTATTTTGACAAAGGTCACAAGAAGGTTGGGGTTAAAGGTGCCTCTGGCTAGCTGCCCGTGTATTACTACACTGATAATACCCACCACTTGGTGCGCAGATCGGATGCCGTATGCTCACGTAGTGAATGTCAGAAGGTCCCTAAGAACAAAAGAACTCTACTTTTTGCACAAAACTCAAGGTAAAAAGCATGCACGACATGAATAAGAGACCAATTGGGTACAATCTTCCCCCATGCCTTGTGTGAGCGCTCCACAAAGCATGTATTTTATGTATTAATCATCTTCAAGCTCAAATAATAGCCCAAATTACAAAATAGCACACTTTTGGCTTTTGAGTTTGCTTTAGCACAAAATAGAAATAAAGCTAATGGGCGGCGCCCAAAGAGTCAGGCGTATCCAATACAATGTCCAAATACAAATATCATAATCGTGCGCCCATGCGCATACAAAATAATAAACAAATATCCAACGCCTCAATAAATAGGCGCGACAAAATATAGGCGCCATGTCTAAGGTATGTGCCCATCAAAATATAAGTGATAACTCAAATACTCGCTATCCTTCAATGCTTTCCTCCGCCACTGCTGCTATCTCTACACATCAACTGAAGGATTCACAATCATTAGTAAAATAATACAATTAAACCGACAAAAGTGAATACCTAGCAGTCTTCAGCTACATAAATAAATCAACTGGTTAGAAATCAATCCTAACCTTAATTTATTACGAGTGCGCACTCTAAACTCATAAACCTTTATTAATTTAATATGCATTTTACGGAATCACCCGCTATGGAATCACCCATGTACACACTAAATTAATGAAACGCCCGAAAAGGATAGGCGTCCCCATCAACTTCTCGCACAAAGAATCCACTTTATGTATGAGCCCCGGTCAACAAAGTTTACGGAATCCACTGTAAAACCTCACGGAATCCACTATGGCACGGAATCCATCGTGAAATATGCCTCCTGGCATACACTAGAGGTGGCAAGCACATTTCATTGTCACTTTATTCTTGATTCATTTAGTGACAGTTTAAATAAAGGAATGCCTAGTCACACATTGTGACTGCTGGAGTTCCCATTTGTTTTCTCTCTCTTTCTTGCTCTTGCTCTCCCGCCATAGCTCTTCCAAGCAAGCTTCGATCCTTCTCTTCTTTTAACTGGTATTAGAGCATGGATTCATGGCTACTCGAGCTTGGTTCGTGGCATCTTTAACTTCCTATTGATTACCTATACTCATTGGGTCTCCTTCCCGGCAGCCATAGTCAACTCTCTCAAGCTCCCATTACTCCTCGGCTTCCCGAGCACCTTCTTGGCCCCTTTGGACACTCTCAGGACATTGCGTCAGAGGTATTTCTTCATTTTCTTCAGGGTTTCATGTTGATTATAGGGCTACATGTCTGAGAAGAGAGAGGGCAATACCATTGAAGCTCCGGTGCTCCATATTTTGACATCGACATCTTGTGGCTGCTTGAGGCTTATTGTGTGTCTTCTTTGGCACCCGTTGGAGCTTCCTTACCATCCTGACCAGCACAACAACATCAGTTGAAGCCATTAGCAGATCAGTGTGATTTGCGCATGATCTATAGGCCCCTTGGACAACTCATCGCTTGCTTGCTGAAGGTCATGCCTTGCTCCCATATCATTGTGGTACCCTTGGCATTGATGTTTGACATGCTTTGACACCTCCCGAGCCTTGGAAACTGATCTAAGGTCATGTAGCACTATTTTGAAACAGTTTAGAGCAGCTTATAGACATTAAATGTCAATGCTACACTAGTAGTTGATGCCTATGCTTGTTTGGTGCTTCCTAGTTAAGCGGTTTGATATCTATTGATGACCAATTGTTGGGGGATGTAAGACATGTATTGCCATGATCTTGGACTGATTTTTGGGCTTAAAAATATTAGTTTTGAACAATAAATCGTTGTTGTACAACAGTGGGCTGAAGCCTATTACTTCATGTTTGCGTATGCCCCTTGGAATCAAGACAGCTCCAATGGTT
The DNA here is from genome assembly GCF_053477565.2 of Lygodium microphyllum. Classification (NCBI taxonomy): domain Eukaryota; kingdom Viridiplantae; phylum Streptophyta; class Polypodiopsida; order Schizaeales; family Lygodiaceae; genus Lygodium; species Lygodium microphyllum. The sequence goes on from NC_141155.1 coordinate 62,890,518, forward strand.
GGAGCTATGGTTGCCCCTTCTTGCTGTACTCTACAAACTAAAATAAACACTCAAAAGAATGCTTCAATACCTTTGAAGCAATGCCTTGAGGGTGCCCAAATGGGTCGAATAGGTGCTGGGGAAGCCGGGGAGTGAAGGAGTCGAATACGGCTACCAAGAGTGAGAACCAATGGTGTAGGGATTCGAATGAATGCTAAAGGAGCCACGGACCAAGCTCGAATGCTTAAGCAACCATGCTCTGATACCAGTTGAAAGGTGAGAAGGATTGAAGCTTGCACGGGAGAGCAAGAGCAAGAGAGAGAGAGATTCACAATGTAGGAACCCCAACAGTAACAACGTGTGACCGGCCTTTCCTTTATTCATCTGTCACTAAAAGAATAAAGAATAAAGTGACGATGATGGGTGCCCCCATTGCCTACAGTGTGCAAGTGCAGGTACTATCAATGTAGTAATACACATGCGGCTAGGCGGAGGCGCCTTTAACCCCAACATGATTGGCTACTCGGTAGATAAATTTAGCTTCCAGGAGCTTCAGCAACTCTGTCTTGACTAAGGTACAATAATTAGGATTCATATGTCTTTGATGTTGTCATTCGGACTTGGCATTAGGTTCCAAGTTGATGTGATATTGACATATAGTGGGATCAATCCCCTTTAGGTCTTTGAAAGACCAAGAAAAAACATCCATTTTCTTCTTCAAGAGGTTATGAAGATTAATAGCTCCTCTTTTCAAATCACTTTGAGATGTCTTTTCATGCCATCTACATCAATAAAAGTCAACAGATCTTCATCTTCTACCTCCTTATGAAGATTCCATGGCTTGCTTCTGGATGCACCTTAGACTTCTTCAAGGGAGTAGCTTCTTCCTCTGATGCTCTACTAGAGCCATCTTTGTCTGCTTTCTGCTACAACTCTATAAATCTTTCTAGATGCTAAAATGGCATGAGAATTGTGGGAGCTTTCACTCAACCGCCAAGACCCATGGACTTCTTATTGTTTCAAGCGTTCCAAGCCGAGCACTAATGGCCGATGCCCCATCCATATCTACGGGTGTAGTGAGCTTACCTCCATGCCGATCGAGTTACCTCCTCTCCCGTGCACTCCGGTAGCTCCATGATCCAAGTGCAAGCTTCAAGCAAGCTCCATCCTCAAGCTCCACGCTCCAAGCTCCATTTCCGTGAGCAAGAGAAGAGAAGAGAAGAGAAGAGAAGAGAAGAGAAGAAGAGAGGAGAAGATGGAGAGCTTCTCCTCCCCGGTCCCTCACCCTTACACACTCACTTTCTCACACTCTCACACACTCTCTCTCAAGCACAAGCTCAAGCAAGCAAGCAAGAAGAAGAAGAAGAAGAAGAAGAGGAGATGCACTTTTGGTTACACACAAGAATGAGCTTCTCATTCACTTTTCAACTTTATATACAAAATCCTAAATCCCTTTTGGTCAGTCATCCCCTTATCCCCTTTTTTACACGGTCGGCCGTGGCTTGGGCCATTTTTTCTATTGTCCTCCTATCTTCCTAGCTTCCTTTTTACCGCCCATCTACCTTTATAAATTGCACGGGTGAGAGCCCGGTGCTCCTTAAATTAAATCATGATGCGCTTGCGCTCTTTTACAAAAGTATTGACTTGCGCTTTTCCTTGTGCGCCTTTCTCTCTTATTTGGGACTTTTCTGCACTTTTTATGTTTCTAGATTTTCCTTGTGCGCATTTGTGTTCCGTTTCACTTTTCCTTGGCCTTTGTCTTTTACTTTAGCTTTTTCAGATTTTCCACCTTGTTCGTCTGATGGTTAACATTACCCCCCCTCCTAGACGAGTGCCAGTCCCATGGCACTCACCGTCGTAGATAGCAGGCTTTGGCCTGCATTGAAGACATGGGTGGAATGGACATTGATGGTTGTCGTGGAGGAGTGTTGGTGGTGGTATAGAGGAAGGTCATTGGAGGCATGTTGGTGGCCTAGGTGGCTGGTGGTAGGGTTGTTGGAGTTGGTGGTGGGGCTGTTCTTTGTTGGGGATTGCACTGATAGCCAACACAAGTGTTGGTTTGTTGGGGATTCTACACATGACAATTCTTGGCGGGCTTGCAAGATGATAAAGGATAAGAATTCAGAGTTGGGTGTCGATGAAGAGCAAACGACACTTTCGTTGGAGTCTTCAATACCTGCAATTGAAAACCTCTCATAGGTGGTCTCTCCCTAGGGGTAGTGCTAATCTTCTCTATTGTGCACAAGACATAGTTCAATTAGTTTGGGAGACAGGTCGATAAGCAAGCTGAGAGTATTGTCCTACACTTGAGGACCCAAACTTTGTATATATTTCGGTACAGATATTATGTGAGTGCTCGTGCATACTTAGATATTACGTAGTTAGCAGACCGCAGGTTGGTTTCTCGTAACAATGTGTGGATGAAGCAAAGTTGTCCATGTTGAGAAGAAGTACACGTGAAGGTGTATGAGACATCCTTTGCATTGTGACTACATGACGTAGCTTAATTGAACACAGGGACACCGCACTTTCGTAGCTGGGAGCTATTGAACTTGCTTGATGAGGACGGTATACTTTTCATGGCCATTCGTGCGGTGCTTACTACAATTGATTGCAATGGTATTAAGGCAGAGTGCAAGAGGGAATCGTGCGAATGGGTCAGGGTGACAGGTCTCATCATAGGCGAGACAAGCTCCCTAGGTATGTCCTGCCCTTGATGTGCCCTGAACAATTGTGGGTGATGCTAAGGGGCTAGGGAACTAGGGATGAAGCCAACTGACCAAGGTCACTGGACGTACCTAATTTGAGGACCCCTAGGTGCTGTGCTGTGATCGTGGGCACTTTGTATATTTTCGTTCTTTTCTTTTCTTTTCTTTTCTTTTCATTTCATTTTCCGTTTTCTTTTTCGTTTCTTTTTTTGTTTTTTTTTCTTTCGTTCTTTTTTTTTTTGGACTTGCCTGAGTACAACCATTGCAATATGTTGAGGCTATTGGCCTTTCAATGGGTTGGAAAATGTCAAGCTTTGAAGGCTCAGGAAATGGAAATTACAGTGATGATTGTGCCCTAGCCTCGTTGTTAGAGAAGTAGTTGTTGAGATGGGGAGATACACTTGAGATATTGCAATCCTCTTTGGAACATGCGATGTTGGTACAATTGAGGTAACAACTGACATGAGTGCTCGACATAGAGTATAACCCAGAAAGAGGAAGTGGTTAAGATCATGCTTTGGGCCATGCGGCATGGGTACTCGCATGGGTGATTTTTGCTTTCGGCACAACGTGGCTTTGTCACGGCTCTTTGTGGGGTCGGTGGTCTTGCGGTGACTTGGGCATTGAACACTTTTGCACAAAGATCTGCATAATCCTGAATCCACTTATCACTTCATGAGAGAGTACATGCACAGCATATGTCGCAACTATAATAAACCAGTGTAACGCAAGGAGACATCACTTATCTGAATTCCATGGTGTTGGCTTAGATACTTATCACCTGCGCTTGATTAGCTTTTTCTTTTGCTAAAGATGTGAAATATATTAAACACAAATATGAAAAGTTTGTACAATTGGGGAACATGTCAACACTTAATCATTTAAAGACAAAAAGTTATGGCCAGGTAGCATTCGATAAGCCTTTTATACAACATGGGGCTACTCTATTTGTACGAGGCGGGGCGAGTCTGGGTGGTCGGGCGACTAAGGCTATGCTGGTGAGGGGCTCTTGTGAGGCTGGGCGGGGAAAATGTCGACCGGGACGTGAATGGTGTAGTCTGTGGCCGCAATTATTTCTAGAATGCTTTTAAACAATGCATCAAATTTCTGCTTGTCTCGAGCTACCCTCTCCTCTTTTGAGCACGTGGTGCCCGAGTGTCTGGTGGGAGCTTGCACGACCGGTGTTTCCGTGCCCCATGTACTCCCTTGACCTTCTATTCCCCTGGCGTGGGGATTTTTTGGCCTATGTCCGGGGCGGTGTTGCTTGGGGCCTCATTTCTTTGCATACCTTTTAAGGGTATGTACGTAGCATTTCTACAAAGGAGCTTGTGCTACATGCTCCCTTTGAAGGCGGATAGCGTCCTTGTAAGCCAGCTGCACTGGGTGCTCCATGTTGGCTACCGTAGGGGGATCTGCAAAATGTGAACCAAGGATTAGGCCTTGAGGCAGGATGAAACTATTCGCATGGAAGGGATTATATAGTGGGTTATCAAGCGCATATGATGAGGAGGGGAGAGGTGAGGCATGCAGTCTTTGTTGTAGAGGGATGGCCCCCATGATGATGTTTGTTTTACCTCCAACCATTAGCAGATCTTGGCTTATGCTAAGTTGCGTGGACTGGTTGTCATGGAGTGGAGCAGGGCTCATCCTTGGAAGGATAGATCGAAAAAGGGAAAAGGTGTATAGAAAGGGACGGTGCCCCATCTACACCATCAAAGATGTTGGTTAGAGCTTCATATGGCGATAATGAGGGTTGCATGCTCTCCTCCTGGAGGCAGGAATGTTCACACGACTTCTCAATGTGTGGTGAGAGGACCTGAGGAGCTCAGCCTGTCAAACCCAACTCTTCTCCCTGCGCTTGACTATCATTGCTTGTGTGTGTTGATCTTATCTATACAGGGTCACAAAATTCATTGTTTATTTATATACATGTTTACGAATCCATGTCACCTCATGAGGATAAAAACCAATTGTAGAACTTAGGATTGTACTGGAGTGTAGCACACGCATCCAGTACTCGTGGCAGCCTTCTTAATAATATCAGGTATTTTGCAACGTCAAGTATCATGGTACCTTGTCCGAGTCTACTTGCAATATATAGCTCCTCCTAAGTGAAAACCTTATCAACCAAAGATTTCTCTTGGCTAGTTTCAGCTAAGTCCGTACCTCGAATGGCAGTCAACACTCGAAAGGAAGTTGGTGCCACATAGGTTGGGTCTCTTTGAGACCGCCATTTGGCTAATTGCTCCTCTGAGACTGTCATAATCTGGGCTCCTAGTTCAGCCATTGCAATGCGGTTTTCAAACCAACGTTCTTCAAATTGACTTCGACTCTTTGATTGTCGCTTTAGTTGCTCTATCTCTAAGAGATTTGGTTGGGAGAGCACATCATTGAATGTTACAGTTAAGCATAGTTCGTCGGCTTCCTCGTCAGAGGTGAGTTACATGTGTTCATGTAGGAGGCTGCCATAGTGCTCGTCAAGATGTTCTTGCTTTTCCCACGATAGGGAAAATGGCAAGTATTCTCCAAGCTGCTCCTTAGGGAATGCGCCCATGTCCACAAGGACGTAGACACGTGCGAACACCTTGAGCTTAGCATCCAACTCAGTTAAGCATTCTGCGACACTTCTATGTTCAACGAGGGCTTGCTCGGTTGCTATCTCATGCAAGGTTCTAGGAGTTTGCCTAGACTTTAGCAAAGCTGGGGGCTCAGGCCTAAATGAGCAAGGTTGGTCAACGCTAGGATTTCTTATGCTCTCGGGGTTTCCATGTTTCTCCTGAGGCTTTGTTATTGTGTCATGGTTCTCCTTGGATGTGACCGGTATAAATTTGTCACCCTATTGTGACAGCGTTGTATCCACTCTTGATTGGTCAATGCGAGTTCTATTGTCAGTGGATTGAGTGTTGAAAGCAACCATTGATGGTAACGACTGCTTTGATTTTTCAGAGCACACAGATGTGTTTGGGGTTTCACTGCTGGTCTATAGCCACTTGCAACTGCCATTGTTGTTTTCTTTCTTTTCTCTTATTTTTCTTAGGCAATCGAGGGGTATCCCTTGAAGACTTGGGACCTTGAACTAGGTCAGTCGTTGATGTGCTTGGCTGGGCCTTACCATTCTCTTTCTCTAGTGTGTCCTCATGGGGTATAGCCATGGCCTGTTGAATAGCCTCGCTAGGTTGTGAGGGTACAATTGCCTCTCTTTTTGGAGAGTCTAGCTCTTTAGCCAATTCCCTTGTGTTTACCTTCTCCAACCTAGGCTTTAGGCGCTTTGGAAGTGCTGGAGTTGTCAAGGAAGTTGGTTGCGACACCTCCTCCACAGGTAAACTACTAAGGACACGTTCCGCAAGGGGCATTGTCATGGCAAAGGGTTGTGACTGCTGTGATCCCTGATTGGAGGTAGTAACAGCTAGTTCAATGGACTTGCTACTATTGGTGGATTGCAGTGTCAAGTCCCTAGGGCGATCGGAAGTGGTCGTGTCTTTTGTTGCCCTTTGAGCATTCATATGTGTAGATCGAGCATGAGTTGATCTCGTCACATTAGGTTGCACAGGCATATCCTTGGGCCGAGAGCTACGGATGGTGTCATGTCCCACCTCTTGGACATTTGGAAGCTTAGATGGAGATAGAGATTGGGATTGAGCAGCTGCACTTGATGACTGCTGTTGTGCTTCCTGTGTCCGTTTAGGGAAAGAGGGTGTAGAAGACTTGGGACTCCTAAGTGGCTCCAACACTAGTTGGAAGATTTGTTCATGGCTGTTAGATGTTTTTATCATTTGCTTTGTTGAGCATTTAACCTTACCATGAGCAATGTTGTGCCTATGATGCATGTTATCCTCTTGGGAAATCAAAGGCTTTTTGGGTACTAATAGATTTTGCATATCCTCAAGGATTACATCTGATATCTGCTTGTCAAGCACGCTAGGCTGAGGATCTACCCTTTGAGTGGTCCTGTTTGGTTTCTTGATTTCGATCGTGAGGAGCTCGTTCACTCCACTGTTTTTGACTCGAGACTTGGGTTTTTATTTAGATCTCCTCCTACGCTTCTTTGCTTTTAATACAATTTGGCCTTCAATCAACAGAGGAGGTTTAGCAAGGGGTTTTGGCACCCAAATCCATCGGTTATCTGCGTAATACCCTTGAGCACGTAGAACCGCTTTGGATATCCATCGCGGTGTTGTGCTGACTCTCCATCGATGCCTTCGTCTATAAGGCTTGGGCCTCTTTTGGGGTCTTCTACGATATTTGTATGTCCAAAGCCCATCCTTGGCATTGTCTCTTGACCTTCTTGTTTTAGGCATGGCCTCACTCACTGGTTCTCGTTGTTCGACCTCTGCTTGTATCAGCTCTTCCAACAAGTCCTTGCTCTTGTCAACAGGCTTGGCTGTTATGTTAGAACCTTCCTTGCCTTTCCCTCGAGGTTTGATGAGGTCACCCTTGCTGAAGGTTGTGACTATCCTCACACCCAGTAGTGTCAGGTGTATCCTCTGTGCTACATAGTCGGCCTCACACTTGGTCACCCTTTTGAAGGGTCTTCCTAGGAGAGTTTCCTTCTCGTAATTAGCACTATTTGGAGGAACGTGAAATAGGATAGGCAAGCTTTCAGTCTCAATTTTCGCAAGGATTTTGCACTTCCCTATGAGTGCTTGTGGGTGTCCCCCGTAAGGGCTAAGAGTTGCATTAGTCGGTGTGAGCTCTGGTTGGCCTAGTAGGATCCATGCTTCATAGGTCAAGATATTGAAATCTGCTCCTTCATCAATCAGAGCATTGATGGTATGCTCTCTTTTCGCGGTGAGTTTGACCCTAAGATAAGCAGGTGATACTATGTCTTCATCTTTCGGGTCTTGGCTTGTAAATTTAAGCCTTCTGACAAATGCCCTTGAGTCCCCAACTGCACGACCAGATGTGGATTCTCCAAACTGATGTCTTGGATCCTCAGTGCAGTGAGCATCTATCATCAGGACTGTCATATCTAGTCATTCTCGCTGTTGTAGCTTGATGTTGTTGCTTTTCGCTTTGACTAGATGCAGTCCGAATGTAACAGGTATGTGTTTTTGCAGTGTGGCCTTTTTGCTCTTGTTGGCTAGATGGGCCCATTGAGGTTCTAGGGTCTCTGTTTGTCTCTATTCAGGTATGGGCTTTTGGTTGCTCTTTTGCAAGTGAGAATCCATGCTCGTGTAGAGCCATTACTACACTATGGTCTATTTTGGAGGACTTGTCACGGCGCACATTTTCTCTCCAACCTACTCGGGGGAGGTGTGAAGGGGGCAACCTCTACGGGGGTCCGGGGGGGGGTCCCCCTCGGCTGGCAAGGCCGTTACGGTAAATGCCATATGTGATTTGAAAGACCGTTTATAGCCAAATTTTGAACTATTTGCTCTAAGTTTCAGCCCAGTGATCGATCTATCATATGGTTTTAGCTCTATATGGTCTCTCGGTCAGTTTCAAGGTCTACAGGTTAAAATTTGGACAAATCCAAATTCGGCCAAACATGTCCGAATCGTAGGGGTAGAATGCCCGATTTGGCTCGTCCGAGGGCCGAGTAGAAAGGGCCTAATGTAACTGGTCCGAATGTCAAATTCGGCCAGTCCGAGTGTGGTTCTCCACGGGCCGAGTGGGACGAGGGCCGAGTGAGGTGGGTCGAGACAGAATTTCAAAGTTGTTTCGAATGATCAATTTGGACGGGCCGAGCGGTGGGTGTCCGAGTCGAGTGGGCTGAGGGTCGAATGGCCGAGCGGTTCGAGGCCCAATTTTGGGACTTGGCCCAGAATCGCCGTCACAAGGACATGCTGAGCGCTACACGTTTTTTCATCAAACTTCACAAAGTTCGTCGCGCCGAGCGTTGGAGGCCTTCCCATGGTTGAGCAGCTCTAGATCCAACTTACTCATGTCCCTAGGGGAAGGTGTAGAATTACCTGGGCTGGGCAAATAACTCCCGAATGGCTAGATTGAAGCGAATTTACGCGACGAAGCTTTCTCCCTCTCTCTTGCTCTCCTGAAACTCTGCAATGCACAATGTGGCCTTTCTTGCCACTCCTGGCCCCTTATCGCCCTGCCCAAGCCTATACTCACCTTAGTCTTGCCTCCCTTACTAACATTTAACCCAAATTTTCATTTTTAGCCCTTCTTTTCCCTGTTTCAGCGTGCTATACAACAACAAAAAACCCTACTATTTGCTCCAATGTTTTGCTCCTATCCTTCCTAAATGCAAGAAAAAATCATAAGGAAAATACCTACACTACTCCATCATACTTTCCCAAGTCCAAAACAACAAAAACCTACTTGCTATAAGGAGATCGAATACCTCTTCAAACTCCCTCGTTTCCTACCTATCTACCTCAAGCACCGGTTCGGGAAAAACCCTACTTCAATGCTTGATTCGAAGCGTGCAAGCGCTCAAGGATTGAATCTGTTGGTCTCGGCAACGTGACTAAAATGTGGGAGCTTTCGCTCAACCGCCAAGACCCACAGACTGCTTATTGTTTCAAGTGTTCCAAGCTAAGCACTAATGGCTATCTCTCACATAGTCAACGCGCCATCCATATCTACGGGTGTAGTGAGCTTACCTCCATGCCAATCGAGTTACCTCCTCTCTCAGGCACTCCGGTAGCTCCACGATCCAAGTGCAAGCTTCAAGCAAGCTCCATCCTCAAGCTCCACGCTCCAAGCTCCATCGCCACGAGCAAGACAAGAGAAGAGAAGAGAAGAGAAGAAGAGAGGAGAAGATGGAGAGCTTCTCCTCCCCGGTCCCTCACCCTCACACACTCACTCCCTCACACTCTCACACTCCCTCTCTCAAACATAAGCTCAAGCAAGCAAGAAGAAGAAGAAGAAGAAGAAGAAGAAGAAGAAGAAGAGGAGACCCACTTTTGGCCACACACAAGAATGAGCTTCTCATTCACTTTTCAACTTTATATACAAAACCCTAAATCCCCTTTGGGCGGTCATCCCCTTATCCCCTTTTTTACATGGCCGACTATGGCCTAGGCCCTTTTTCCCATTGTCCTCCTATCTTCCTAGCTTCCTTCCTATCGCCCATCTACCTTTACAAATTGCACGCGGGTGAGAGCCCGATGCTCCTTCAATTAAATCATGATGCGCTTGTGCTCTTTTACAAAAGTATTGACTTGCACTTTTCCTTGTGCGCCTTTCTCCCTTATTTGGGACTTGTCTGCGCTTCTTGTGTTTCTAGATTTTCCTTGTGCACCTTTGTCTTCCGTTTCACTTTTCTTTGGCCTTTGTCTTCTGCTTTAGCTTTTCCAGATTTTCCACCTTGTTTGTCTGATGGTTAACAAGAATTGTCTCTTATGTGAGTTGTGAGATTCTCACTTCTTGAGGACTCGTCTTCTAAGGATGCATCTAAGAATGCCATGTGACAGGGATCTTCTAAGGTTCTCTAATGCTATGGGGTTGGTGTTGTTTGTCTCTTTCACTTTGTGTACATCCTTGACATGGGTTGCATACCATTAACAAGGAACCTAAAAGAGGCCATAGTCATTCCATCCAAGAGTAGGGGCTCTTCATCCTCTAAAACCTTGATCATGTCCTCATGGACATCCTCTTAAAGTGGAAGGAACTCTTTCTCTTCCTTTCTTTCATTAACTTCATCTTTAGATTTTATCATCTTCCACTTCAAGCTCTGACTCTACTTTTGTAGAGGCTCTATAAGAGAAGAATAGGCTCTCTATTTTTGCTTTTGCTTCTATCTCTAACTTTGTTGTGGCCATGTAACAGGGAGAGCAGTACATCCATGGCTCTATCTCACTATTAGAGGTAACTTCATAGGTCATTCCTCATTTTGATAGGAGGTATTTACCCATTGACAATGACATTGCATATTTTGGGAGATGGCTTTTAGTGCCCACTATTAGGGACAATGCTTCTAGTTTCTTTAGGAAAATTTGCCCAACAACATCTTCTTTGAGTAATGTTCCATCTGTTACTTCATTAGAAGAGTTAGATGAGACTTCTATGGAGGTGGATCCATGGCCTTTTTTGTGAACCGTAGAGCTTCAACAGCACTTTGCTTGGTCCCTTACCTAGGGTTAGGGCTTCTTTAGACCAATCCATCCTTGCTCTAGCTTCAAATAGCCATGGTCTTCCAGGCAACAAGGGGTAAGATATTCTATAAGAGTTGGGCTTTACCACTATCTAGTAATCTCTTCCAAAAACTATGGTCTTGATGTAGGGAAAGATGAATTGCGCATTTAAATTATTAGAATTCCTTGAATATTTAAATTAATTTTAAGCATTGGGCTCATTCCCATGCAACTTGTAATTCAAACTTCCCATTTAAAAGTGCTAGAGAGGAGTGAGTTGGGAAAATTTAAGTGAGAAGGTCTAAATAGGTCAATAGTGGGCCTAAGAACCTGTATGGAAGGACTTTTTGGCCACGAGCACTTTGAAAAATGGGCCCTACCCAATTGTAAAAGAGAGTTCCATATTTAAATTGGTTAAAAACCTTAATCTATCATTCCTGTAGTTGCAGGTTACAAGCTTATCCAATTATTTCTTGTTTTGTGCGGAACCTCTTTATGAATGCAAGCTTGAGATTTGATGCAAGGTGTGTGTGCTACTAATTGAGCTTGCCTTGTCTCACTCTCCTACTCTCTATTGCAAGTTTCTCAATCTCATCTGCTCACCTTCTTGAGCTAGGTTTGAGTTTGAGAGATACAGAGATAGAGAGTGTATATAAGATGTGTGAGTGAGAGAGAGAGAGAGAGAGAGAGAGAGAGAGAGAGAGAGAGAGAGAGAGAGAGAGAGAGAGAGAGAGAGAGAGAACAATAAAACTTTGGTAGAGGCCTATCAATCTAACAAGTCCTTTGACTTTTTTGACCATTTGTGATGATGGCCAATCTTGGATATCTTTGACCTTCTTGCATTAATAGCAATCCCCTCTTTAGAGACAATGGACCCAAGGTATTCAAATTGTCTCTTGAAGCATGCTCACTTGCTTTTCTTAGTGTAGAGCTTGTTTTCTCTTAGTATTCCTAGGACAATTCAAATGTGGCCTGAATTCTCTTCTTCTTCCTTTGACTAAGTTAGGACATCGTTGAAGAAGACTAAGACAAACTCATCTAGATATGGTCAAAATATTACTTGCACTAACCTATTAAAAGAAGCAAATGCATTTGTTAGAGGACATAATAATGAACTCATAATACTCGTAGCTAGTGTTGAAGGCTATCTTAGGAATATCTTCTTCCTTGATCTTGATATGATAATATCCAATTCTAAGATCTATCTTAGAGAATATATTTTCTATGCAATTGATGTAAGAGCTTATTGGTGTTTATTTTTTATTATGACTTGGTTCAAACCCCTATGGTCAATGCACAATTTAAGGGAGCCATCCATCTTCTTCTAAAATAGAACCACTACACCCCAAGGAGAGTTCATGGGACAAATGAATCCTTGGTCTAGCAACTACCTAAGCTTCTCGTTTAATTCAATGGCTTCGATGACAAACATTTTATATGTCTCTTTGCAATAATAGATCCTACATCAAAGTTTGATCTGAGGATCTACTTCCTTTTTAGGCAAAAACTCTATCAATTCATCTAAAAGTACATTGGTATGCTCTTTCATCTAGGAGAGTTCTTCTTGTTCTTTAGAAGGCTAGACTAGTTTATTGAGTTTAATCATGTATACTTTGTGAATCCCTTCCTTAGGCCACAGGCTATGCAAAATTCTTTGGTGAGTTTCATCTTGGGTTTTTCTACTTTGCCTTAAGCAATGACTAAAACTCCTTACATATTTTGGAAGGTTATTAATCTTTTGCCACAATGGATGTTACTAATTTTTACATATTTTGGAAGGTTACTAATCCTTTGCCACAATGGACATTGGCATCATTTGGTATGAGCCAATCCATTCCTAAAACAAGAAATCATAACATCCCAATTTCTTAACTCTGATGCTAACCTTAACTAGCTTAGTTCCTAGTTTGATTAGTTTATTTAGATTGCAGGGTGGTTTGAACCTCTCTTCCATTTGCTGATTCCACTAACAACTTCTTTACAGGTTCAACATCTAGATTAAATTATTCGCACATTTTAGAGAAATGAAAATATGGGTACTACCACAATCAATAATGGCCTTGAAGGGAGTACCTTTATGATTTGTACACATGGATTTAGTGAGAATTGTCGATTCAAGCCTCTATTATCCAAGGTGGAGTGAATGGTCCCTCTTTCAATCTTCCCTTCAATGGATGGGTTCATCTCTTTCTTTTGGTCTTCAATATAGGCTTGTGTCACTGCTACACACCCCTTTCCTTACCTAATAATAGCTCTATTTGCTAAAACGATTCTAGGGTTAAATGCTCTATGTCCCTTCCCATTGTTCAACTTGGGGAAATGGGCTTTAAAGTGGCCTTCTTCATTGCAATTGTACCATCTCCACCCATCATTAGTTATGCTAGCCTAGACTAGAGTATTGTCAAGATTGGCATGTCCTTTCTTCCTTTGGCCAAACTAATGATTTGATTGTCCTCTCTTGAGAAAGGATCTCTAGCTGATCATAGTGAGTTGTTCTTATTATTTGGGCTATTCTAATCCCAATCGCATTAGCTAGTTGTCTTCTTGTTGGGGGGCTTGGTCAATGGCTTTGCTTGCAGAAGAGCATCTTGAGGATCATTGAGCTACATTGATAATAGCTCAACACTCATTGGATGATTTAAGCCTTGCCAAATTCTAGCCATCTGATTGTCTGGGTCCATGGCTAGGGTGTATTTTTTTACAGTAGCAAAGCATGAGCAATATGCTTTGAGATATACAAGTTTTTCTCCTTTAGATTGAAAAACTCATTTTTATATGTAGGAGGTAGGTATCTTCCTCATACAGCTTTCTCAACTTCTTCCCAAGTAGCAACAACCTCAGAGGTACCACTATATTTGCACCACTATAGCTAGGCTTCTTCGACTAGCTTAAACTTGATGATCATTACTTGATTAACAATGCTCATTTCTATGACTACATAATAGTCCTCCATGGACTCTATCCACACCTCAATATTGGATCCTATATTCATACCCTTGCCATTGAACTTAGAGAGGCTTAACTTGCTTCAAAAGCGATTTCTTCTTCTACAGCCCAATAATTGGGTGCGTGGCTAATGGAATATCTTGGTAAGCTTTAATTCACATTAAAGGCTATGTAGCTTAAATAATCAATTGTAGTTTAGCACAATAGAAAAGTATTGATTCAACTACAAGATAGAGGACAATTTCCAAAGAAACAAATAGTCTTTTTCATTATTCAAGTCAAAGTACAATGATGGACACAAAGAGTTATGTTATTCATAGTAGAATGACATCCAAGAAGGTCAACTATGGAACTCACTAATATCTATCAGACTAAAGGTAGGTGGCTCTAAAAATAGATCAAGGACTCATATTGAGTCAATAAATTTTAAAGCCCCTCCTTCGCATAATTATTTGGTTCGGATCTTCTTACTACATAGCTCGATCAAGGGAGAGCACTTGGATCACTTGCTTGCTAGATGTGGTAGCTCTAATGGACCCATTGACCACTAAAGTGCAAAATGGAATTTACTTTGGCTTCTACAAAGAATCCACTCCCTCTAACAACATAAGAGAGGACATAACCAAGAATAATTTTTTAATTTTTTTAAAAAAGAAAGGAAACATGAATAATAGAGACCAGGAGCTCTAATGTAGAATAGGTAAGCCCACAATCACAGCACCTAGGGGCCCTCAAGTTGGGTGCATCATGTGGCATCCATCAGCAAGCTCTATTGTTGAAGCCCTAGCCCTTCCCCAACAACACAGTCTTAGGGCTTGTCAAGGGCAAGACAATCTAGGGTCACATGGTAGATTGTCACCATAAGTGATGCAACGCAAGTCCCTTTATATCAACTAGGCCCTCAAGTGTCAGCTTGATTAGAGTTTGACCCATCTCCCAATTGCAATCACACCTGAATATAATAAGAAGACCTCCATGCTCATGCTGCTGCTGTTGCTGTTGCTGTTGCTACTACTACTGCTGCTACTGCTACTGCTAGGTCTTCCTATGCATATAGAAGGCCTAGCATGGGTATTGCACTGCTACTACTAGGCCTTCTATGCATATAGAAGACCTAGCATGGATACTACTATTGCTACTGCTACTGCTACTACTAGGTCTTCTATACATATAGAAGACCTAGCATGGGTACTATTGCTGCTGTACCTGCTGTTGCTACTACTACTACTACTACTCTACTAGCATGGATACTACTACTAATGCTAGTATCGGTACTACTACTATTGCTACTGCTACTGCTACTGCTACTGCTACTGCTACTGCTACTGCTACTGCTACTGTTGTTGCTGCTACTACTGCCACTGCTACTGCTACTGCTACTGCTACTGCTGTTGTTGTTGTTGCTGCTGCTACAATTGCTGCCGCTGCTGGCATATAGAAGACCTAGCATGGATACTACTACTATTGATGCTGTTGCTGCTACTGCTGTTATTACTACTACTGCTGCTACTACTACTCTATGCATATAGAAGACCTAGCATGGGTAATCGCAATTGGGAAGCCATGACAACTACTTTTTGGTGAGCTTAAGATGATGCTACTACTTGTTGGTGATGTCAAGTGATGTGAGCTTTTGAAGTAGAACTTTTACTTTTTGTTTTTGAATATTTCAATTTTTCTTTTTGGATCATGGCACTATTGCACTAGAAATTACTACATCAATAGGCTAGCCTACCATAGTTGTAGCCTCTGTGTGTGTGTGTGTGTGTGTGTGTGTGTGTGTGTGTGTGTGTGTGTGTGTGTGTGTGTGTGTGTGTGTGTGTGTGTGTGTGTGTGTGTGTGTGTGTGTGTGTGTGTGTGTGTGTGTGTGTGTGTGTGTGTGTGTGTGTGTGTGTGTGTGTGTGTGTGTGTGTGTGTGTCCCCCTCTCTTGCAAACAATGTGCTCCAATTCTTGATTAATGCACTCCACATTGGTGGAGACATTTGGTAGCCCCTATTTAAGTTGCACATAATAATGTACAACCTAGATTTTCTAGCTAAAGGCTTTCATTATGTCTTCCTATGCAACATCTTTTGTTTTTCTTATCAAATTATATATTTCTTTCTTTATCACTACTACATAATCCTTTTCCATCAACTATGACCCATTGAAAAAATACATATATCAATAGTCAAAGAATGCAATACCAAGAGTACACAACAACAATCAAAATCAAAGAAAATGAACATGCCAACCTCACCCCATGTCCATTTGGCTTCACCTAATAGAATGTGCAAATATACACCTTGAATTTCCACAATATCCTCATCCAAACACAGTGGATAGATTTTTCATGCAGTATCCTCCTTGATATTGTAGATCAACCACACCAACCAAACATTAGCCAGCTTATTAGCCCATAATCAAACACAACTAGCCTACAAAAAAAATCCCAAGGTTCAACCTAAGGTGTTTAATGGCTTGCCAATAGAAGATGTGTTATGTGTTAAGTTGGATCAATCATTTCAAAAATATCTCCAGATACCACACATGGAATGACTCAAAAAATCACTAGAAACGTACACCATGCTTGAAGGCATAATGGCCGCATGGTTCATGTAGCACCCCATTCAAACAAAAGTAAATTGGGTGATGATGAAAGAAGCACTAATCCACAACTTTTCCCAACAAAATGACACTCAGATAGCCCTTCAACAACTAGAGAATTTGAAGCAAAAAAAGAATAAACCTATAGCTTAGTTTGCAGTCAAGATAAATTGGCTTCTATTACGAGTTGACCTAACAATGCCAAAAGAGTTGAAGCTTTTCTTTTTGTGGCCACAACTTATGCATGACATCTCTTGGTGAAAGCATGATCAAGGCCCAACAATGTTTCATCAAGCCATCTAGATTGCACAATGCATTGTGGCTAATAGTAATTTTGAAGCCACAACTTCAACAAGCCCAACAATAGCAAAAGTACAATTAGATCAACCAAACCTATGGAAATTGATGCCCAAAATGCACAAGTGACACAAACTAGACATCCAAACATAACAAACAACCAAGCACAAACACAAAACATAAGACTAATTCCACAAGCTCTAAAGGTTGCAAACACAAAACTTGGAACTCTTGCCAAATGAACCGATTAAGCTCATTGCCATATAAGAAAACAATTAAGTAAATGGATGATGAAGGCTAGCCATTCACAATGCCATATGGATGAAAAGCCGTCCCCAAGGAAACTATGCACATCTCAAATACAAGTCAAGGGCAAAGAGGTAGAAGCATTGATAAACACAGGTAGTACCATATCCATAATAAGTGCATAGTTAGAAAACACACTTAATGCATCCATCACAAACACATCCCATCATCGTACTTTTTGGAAATAACCACAGCTCATATCATACAAGGAAATCCTCTCAACTACACCTACACCTAGGATGATTTAGGCATGAACACACCTTTTATGTATTACCCACACAAGTGTTCAAAATTATACTAGGATTTGATTGGTTGTTAGAAGCATAAGCAATTCTAGATGAAGAAATGTGTACTCAGATTGCATAAATCTTTGCTAGTAAATGATCTAAATAGTGGAGCCTACGTGCCCTCAATATGCATTTGGCAGTGGGCTACTCATCATGGTGAGAGGAAGTAACATGGACTTCCCTTGCAATGATTGAGGAGAGCTCAATTCACTCAGGTGAGATGGAATATTTGGTGCCACATCAGCTTGTTAGTCACTATAGTTAGCCCGCATATGACCAACCAATGTGTAGGAGCTTTGAGATATTGTGTCGATCATTGTGAGAAACCATGGAAGATTCAATCCTTGTGACATACCAATAGAAGGATGATGTTATCATGAAGAGCCACATGATGCTAACGCAGTGTGTGAACTGAAGGCGTGATATCAGAAGTAGCAATACTCATCTACAACACTAGTGGAGTGAATGTCATTTGAGAAGTCACTGTGTCCAGAGCAGGTGATTGTAATGGATCTAATGGCCTACATTGATCGGTCGAATGCTATTCCCATCTCCACACATGATCCACTCCATGTAGCATACCCAGTGCTAGTTCTTGGCATGCAAGACGAGCAACTGCATGGTGCTAATGAGGTCCTATAGCACATGAAGGTTATCAAGATCTAGCCTAGGAGAAGTAATTTGATGCCTTCATCTAGGGGCAATGTGCCATTGACTATTTGAGTGATTCTGCTTCCATTCCTTCTGTCCATGTTGCATTCTCTCTGTTTGTTTTGTTTTCATGCTTTACTTATATTTATGTTGTCTTTATATCTGTGTTGTCCTACCATGGTCTCTCCATCTGCATTGTTCTTTTGTACACATTGTACTACCATGTTCTCTCAATCCATTTATTTTCCAAACACATTGCTTTACATTGTTCATTTACATAATCTCAAATGCATTGCTTTTTATCCAAGGTGTGTGACACACAATAGCCGGCTAATTATTGGCAAAAGGATTATGATAGAAAATTTGACTTTCTATATAGTTGCTTTACTTAGCTTTATCATGATGTTGCTTTGCTTACCTTTACATTGTCTATAGATATATGTACCTATAGCCATTTTCTATAGTGGCTAGTCATTTAGTTATTAGTTGAGATAGTCGTTTAGTTAGTTTTGTTGGTAATTGTTAATAATTAAATCAGTAGCTAGTTAATTCTATTAGTTTAATATTTTATTAGTTAATAATTAAATAATTTAGCTAATACTTTATTAGTTAGTTAATTCTTTATTAGTTGTTAATAACTAAACTAGTTGCTTTAGTTAGTGATTAGTAAGTTAGTTAGATAAGTAATGGTTAATTAGTGTTGTTAGTTTAGTATTGCAAGACAACCAGAGGTGGAATCTCAAGCCCTTGACTTCTAGAAGAGTGATTTTTATATCATTCTATTTTGACAAATAAAGGGGCATCATAGCTATGGATAATTGATATGTTAAAATGGCACACACATTGTCGCAGGGGATTTCATTGAAAGGTCGTATCCCCTAGGGATCAGAGATAGAAGGAAGTAGAGAATAGGAGATGGAAGAGAATAAAAATAATAGACAAGAGGTAAGCATGATAAAGACAAAGCACAATGAATCGAATCACTATGTATTGATAGAACCTAAAATTCCTTGTTTGGTACTACTCAAAAGCAATCTCCAAGCATTAGATCTCCTCAAGCTCCCTCATAGACCAAAAACATGCATCAAACAACAGCTTCTTCTCTACTGCTGCTCAGATCCCAAATTTGATGGTTTTGTTGGCTCCGAAAGGGGGGTAAAACTCCAAACATCAGGACACCTGGTCAAATATCTCCCAAATCACTCCTTCCCCCAGTTTAGAGTGTTTTTTGCTATTGTCAACTGCGATCGCGATGCTGCGCGATTTCGCCAATCTTTCTTTTTTCACGAAATCTCCCAAAACTGACTAAAAAAGCAACTTGCTTTTTACATGCCACCCTATTCTAGAAGTTTTCATAGCTTTTTAGGATATTTACAAGAAACAATATCCAAAATATCAAAAATATGCTAAAATTGTCCAAAAATCTAGTATTTTTTAACCATCCATGCCAGGACACTAGCACTAATGACTCAAATGACATTGACTCTCTAGATAAATAAGAAAGTTAGATGATGATGCACTCCAGAGTTTTTCACACTGTGTCGACGTAGTGGCACGACATCCACCCCCTTTGAACCCACACATCCTTCAATATGTGCCACCGATGCACCACTTGGGTCAAACACCCATAGTGTCAACTTGTCACTTATCATGCATATAAGAAGGCATCCCCTTGGATCATAGATCAAAATACTCAGCATCTGCATAACTCTTGAGCCATACCTAGTACCCCCTCTAGGGTCATAAGGCCTTAAGTGTGTATCATACACTAGAGGCTATTGAATCTCCATATACATGCTATCAATGCACCCATCAACAAATACATAGTAGCATGCCTGCTCTTTCAAAATTGAGCATATAGAAATCTGCTTATACTGGCAATTGTGTACCACATCAAACATAAACTGAGCCTCACTTTCATCCAACAAATTCTCACCATTACCAAAAATAGTGAAGCAATCCATATCTTGAAGCATCTTAGAATTGCCTATCAAGGCCTCTGACAAAGCATCCGAAACATTTTCCAACTATGGAGCATTACATCTAACATCCTCTAAAGGCATATCCTCAAGCTCATGAACTGTCTAAGAAATGATAACTTTATCATGCAAATCATATGCATCCAACAAGTCACCAATCTCTATTTGAGTCCCTGCATTAAGTAAAGCATGATCTTCGTAAATCTCTTTAGATATATTAAGAAAATCTATAGATGCAATGGCTCACTCTTCCAGTACTACAAGATCTTTCGAGGCATATGTGTCTGTCTCAATATTAGACTGCAACTTATATCCCAATGGTTTGCCCTCTTGCTTGCTATCCTCTTTTTTATCATGCCCAATCTCTTCCATAACATGCTCATGAGGTGACTGATTTGCACTTTTAGGAGGATCCACACTTTTTCTTGTCACTCTCTTAGATATCCATGTATTATCTTCATCTCTCTCCTATTTCTCTTCCACAAGTACATCCATATTTTTCCCTTTTGCTAAATATGCATCCACTGAATATACATCTACTGGTGATTCCCTACCAGTTATGTGACAAATGTCTTGCCCTACATGAGACATTTCACTATCAGTAACTTTCCTATTTTCAATTGCATGCAAAGCATGTGTCCATATTGCATCCTTTGGACCAACCATCACTTTGGCCATGCATTCTATCCAGCTGTAGACCAAAAGGAAGCATGTACAATCACATAAGCATTTCAGACAACCAATTCTTCTAATAACTTCTGCATACCTCCCTTTCCAAAATTCAAAGCAAGAGAAAATCTCGTTTCTTGTGCATGGA
Source organism: Lygodium microphyllum (assembly GCF_053477565.2). Lineage (NCBI taxonomy): Eukaryota > Viridiplantae > Streptophyta > Polypodiopsida > Schizaeales > Lygodiaceae > Lygodium > Lygodium microphyllum. Next base: position 62,911,111 of record NC_141155.1, read on the forward strand.
TCTTGCCATCTTTCCAAAAGATGAGCTGTTGTGCCAAGGGCCTCTTGATAAGCAGCACAATCCTTTCTCTCATGCTACAAACTATCACACCACATACATCTTTTTCCTGGTTTAGGGGTTGATGCCTGTCCCCTTTCCTCTTGTCCTTTTTTATCCAATTTTTGACCTTCAATTGAAGATCCCGCATGCCTTTAACCAATTCATCTACTATATCTTCCCTAACAATGGGAACAGTAGGTACAACCATAGGATTAGCCACAGAAGTGGGTGGCTTATTGGATACATCAATTGTTTTGCCCGTAGCAGTGGGCAAGCTAGAGACATGCAATCTTTCTCTTCTTTCTATGATTTTTCACAAGTGCAGTAACAACTTCCTTAACATGCCTCCACTCTATTTTAAGACCTGTCTATGTAGTCTGATCCTCTAGCAAATCATCAAGCTTCTCTTGAAGCTCAGGATCTGCTGCTTGTAGAAACAATTCAATTTTCTAACTTGCAAGAGCTTGCTGTTCTACAAGATCTAACTACTCAAATCGACTTTCAAATTCTCTTAATAATTTTGTAGCCACAAGACCCTTATTGGGTTGTAAAACCCACTCCTGAAAAGTCTTCCGTGTAATCAAACTTGTGTCTTCAATGTAAAATTCTCCCCTGAGTATCTTCTTATTGAAAGCTACCCAGTCAAATCATGCATGTATAATTCAGTAATTCACGCTTTCAGTTCATGTATAGTGATCTGAACAAAATACTGGCTCCATGCAAGTTGAGCCACCCCAAAGAATTCCATCTTTTGAGGATAGGCATGCAAATATGTGGATACATTCCTGCCATTAAATAACTTCATTTCACACTCTATTGCCAGTAGAGCATTTATCACAACAGTTTCTATTTGAGCAAAAGCTTGCATCACCTGTTGTTGTTGTTGTTGTATCTACATAAGCATGCTCATATTCTGCACTAATTGCTGCAAAACATCACTAGAATTCGTGCTTAAAGGTTCTCCCATCTTGACTTTCCTTCTATGAAGACCTTTCACGTTAGGTTCACCAATGTTGGAGGGGTTTTAGCCGAAAGGTCGTATCCACCCGGGATCAGAGATAGAAGGATGTAGAGAATAGGAGATGGAAGAGAAGAAAAAGAATTGACAAGAGATAAACACGATAAAGACAAAGCACAATGAATCGAATCACTATGTATTGATAGAACCTAAAATTCCTTGTCTGGCACCACTTAGAAGCAGTCTCCAAGCATTAGATCTCCTTGAGCTCCCCCATAGACCAAAAACGTGCATCAAACAGTAGCTTTTCTCTACTGCTCAGATCCCAAATCTGATGGTTCCATTGGCTCCGAAAGGGGGGTAAAACTGTAGGACACGACACCTGCTCAAATATCTCCCAGATCACTCATTCCCCTAGTTTGGAGTGTTGTTTGCTGCTTGTCAACTACAATCACGATGCCGCGTGATTTTGCTCATCTTTCTTTTTTCATGAAATATCCCAAAACTGGTTGAAAAAGCAACTTGCTTTTTGCATGACACCCTATTCTAGAAGTTTCCATAGCTTTTTAGGATATTTGCAAGAAATAATATCCAAAATATAAAAAATATACTAAAATTATCCAAAAATCTAGTATTTTTGAATCATCCATGCCACGGATGCTAGCATTAATGACTCAGATGACATTGACTCTCTAGATCAATAAGAAAGTTAGATGATGATGCACTCCAGAGTTTTTCACATTGTGTCCATGTAGTGGCACGACAACATCTTTTTCTAATTTTCTAGATTGTCGTATCATTGTTCCACATATGTAATTTGCAAATTTCGTACTATCTAATCATTGTTTGCAGGTTTTAGTTTCGCAAATGGAATTACAATATTTATGCATATAACCTTTCACAAGGTTAAAATTTACATTTTTTCCTTATCATCATCACATCAAACAATAAAGGAAAGTAAAGAAATGTGCATATCTTCTTAAAAGATGGGGAGTGGCACCTTTCCCCATAATTATAAACAATGAAGAGACGTGCTAACTCTTTGACATGTTGTTTATATAACATGTTTATGTATTTCTTCTTGTTTTAACAATGTTTCTAGGAAGTTTTAAGTTAAATCTTAAACAAAAAGAAAAAGTCAAATGCAAAAACCACCATGTCTCAAACTGCAACTTTTTGGTTTTGTGTTTTATGTTTTGCAAGATCTTCTCCATCAACACAACATGTCAAGCTACATGACAAGTTTATAGTGAAATTCGAGTAGCTCCAAAAACTTATGAGTGTTGTTTACCAAATGCATAGTTTAAAAGAAACAATTTATTTTACTTAACCCATATTTAAACATAGAACGATACTATTCTCATGAATATATATATATATAATTATGCCTGATAGAATATAAAATAGCAACACACTCCATGCAAATACCAAATCTCAAGGTCTCATTAAGGTCTTCTAGGAAAAGGAAAACTATGGCTTCTTGAAAAAATCATTAAAATCGTGCGGTTTAAGTTGGTATGATATTTACAAATTCGAATAATCTTGGGAAACCGAATGCAAAAGCATCATTGTTGCACTATATGTGGATCTTGTGGAGTAATGACAATACAACATCAAACCATCCTCATGCAAATGAGTGATTGGTTTATCAAACAAATGTTATTTTTACCAAAGTTTCACGAGTAATATTATTCATAGCTAGTGGACATAATATCCATTTATTTGATAAGGAGAAGATTATTGCATAAATCTTTAGAAGTGTTCTAGCTTCTAAGCAACATTATCGTAGCATCTACTTTCAATGGCAAGATATGAGGAGGAATAGCTCCATTGAGATCTAGGGAATTCAGATCTTCCACATAGTAGAGGAAGGAGTTTCATCTATCTTATTGACAAAATGAGCATTGAAGTATTGTTTAAGCTCTCCAAGCATTCAATGCAATGCTTAATTATTTAAAATTTCCACATCATTATTTTGAGGTGCAAGAATGGCACGTTCACTAAAGAAGAACATATAATCTTTTATGCAATTTACATATTGATACACAAAATTAATGAAGTCTTTCATTGACCTCCCTCAAATGGCATGCTAGATGGAACTTGTGACATGTTATTACTATGTGATAAACTTTTTCCATCCACAATGTCTTGCAACCATGTTATAAAGTAGTCCTCATTGTCTACTACTCCCATATCTTGTGTGAATTTCAAAACATTGAGCTCTTGCTATACATTGGGAGAATAGAGAATTGCATCAACAATGCCCTCATGGGCATCCTTTGGTATAACAAGTAGTATTTACCCAAAATCTCCAATAGGTAGAAGAATCTTGCCACCAAATGGATTATTACATCGCATTATATCCTTTAGTTAAATCAATCACTTCAAAGGCATAGTGATACATTATTGAAGTTTCACACATTTACTTTAATAATACTGCAAGGTTACTTAGAGCAAGTATATCACATATGGAATGACTATCTACTTGCAATGATATTTTAAATTTTAAGTGGGTTGTACAACCTTGTGGCAAAAGCAATGCAGTAATGCTAGATAATGCTTTAGCTATGGCAATGCAATCTTGACTTTGAAGCTTTGCTAGTAACATATATGTAACAAAGTTTCCCCAAACCACCTAGGCTATACAAGAAAAATGATTTCTTTGAACCTATATCAATAGTATTCATTATAAAGGATTTCTTTTGTCCATCATTGAACTTTTCCTCTAGATCTAATAAAATTTTCTCTTGTACTATCTTGTCATAGACTTGTCTTCAAGGAGTAAAGGGTTTGCATTGACATACATTCTCACCTTGTCATATATGTTAAATACCCCACCCTCATAAAGTAAAGTGCCACCAATGATCCATGGTGCTCAAAGTTATAAGGCCCCAATTAATGAGGAGGGCATGCGTAATCTTGGTTCGGTCCTAACTTGTATATCAAATGAGGTCTATGTGACCGGATAACATAAAGATGACCTTTGTGGGCCTAACCTTTAGGTTAAATAGAGTAGTTAAGTTGGTAGCAACTCGAGGCACAATGCACCAAGTTGTGGGATGTGGAAGTTATTAAGAACCCTATTGTGGGGTTCAGGGGCCATGGAAGTAGCCCCTTATTGGGGGGTCTCAAACAAGGGGCCAATCGCACCACTTGATGATAAAGGGAATAGACCTTGGCATATTTATTGGCCAACTAAGGAATCTCCATAGTATGGTAGGTCAGACATGCCAACATGATTGCCTTACCTAGCTATAAAAGAAAAATCCTTCCAAATCCATCCTTAGTTCCAATCAGAGTTCTTTCAACTAGCTTTAAGCTCTTCACTTATCATCTATCTAGATCACCATCTTCACAATGGAAGCACACAGGTGGATAGATCCATCTTTCTATCGAAAATTTTTTAAATTAAAGAAGTCTTGTTCTTCGCTTATTTGTTGTACACTCTCTATTCCTTGCTCAATTCAATTGGTTTCCACCATATAATTTTTACACACCTCAAATAATCCATGATAGCTAGATAAAGTACATCCATATTTACGTGGAAGTTTTTGAATGTGCATTAAAGCTTGAGTAGTGACATCCTCTCTATTTCTTGCTCAAATTTAATTTGTTGGCATTGTATAATTTTTACACCCCTCTTGTAATCTAGGATAGTTAGATAAAGTACATCCATGTTAAACTAGAAGTTCTTGAATATGCATCAAAGCTTGAGTAGTGGCCTCTTCTTATAGATCAAAGCTTTTTCTAGTTTGCAAAGATGATTAATCTATTGTGTCATATGTTAGCAATTGTAAAAACTTGTCTCAAAGAAAACCAAGTTGGGCAGGTGAACAAAATAGCAATGTAGATATACATAAAGTTCTCAATTGTGTACGTATTTGCATTTATGTTCATACCTACACGTGTCATTTTTCATCAATTGCCAATATACCCTTTGCTATGTAAGCCTCCTTAAAAGTGGAATATATCACCTTATCAACTGTGTGCAATGTCATTAAGGAAGTGCACCCTCTACATATAGTGAAGAGTAGATGCAAGTAGTAATTTTCTCCATATGTAAGAGCAACAAAATGTATTCTGCCATATTATATTTCCTTTTTTTCTGTTTGTCCACCTTTTTTAATGCATTCCAAACCCAACACATTGTAAAGTGTCTTAATATGAAAGTGTGTTAGCTTGTAGATATAAAGGGTTGCAAGTAAACCACTCTGAGATAGTTGTTTTTTGAGCATTTTCCTCTTAGAGTATATCATGCATGTTATCAAAGTCATTACTTGTAATATGACTGCATCAAATCATAATCATATATAGTGAAGGATTCTAGTGATAGAGTAAACAAACAAGATCTTCCTATAAGAACCAAAAAAGGCTTGCTTATTAGGAAATATACAAAAGATATTCTCAATCTCAAGCAATATACTACCCATCAATCGTATAATAAATTGAACTTGGAACGTGCATTCCTATGCAAAGTTTGATCCACCCGATCACCCCCTAGCTATATTCATGTACATAAAGAATCTTGATCACAATCTCAATCTCACTCACAATGTCAATCTCAATCTCAATCTAATTATCAACATATCTTCTTCACGTAGATTCATGTAGTAGACATGTAGATCATCTCTGGCTCTCTGTGGCCCTAAAAGCTCTAAATCAATGCTCAAGATCTTATCTCAAGAGACAATGAAAAATAGTATTTGGAAAATTGTCAAAGAATAGCTTGCGGTACACAAGGAGCTGGATAAGGACTTCATTAGATTAAGCTACATAGAGGAGACTCTTCAGAAACAAAATCGAGTAGTAAGCATGAAAAAATCCAGGGATGACACAAAAAAACCCTCAAAATATTTATCATTCACAATAGCTTCAAGCCAATACTCAAAAATCTCCATAACTTCGCTCTCCAAACTCCAATTTTCACACTCCGACAATTGAAGTCAAATCATTTTTGTGAAATAGAGTCTGCACCACAAACCATTTCTGCAAAAGCATCACAAATCGTGAACTACGAGAGTTTTAAAATTAGAATCATTGCTTTTTATTAGAATCACTATTTTCTCCAAAACGCAAGCTTTGAACCCGCTCTTTACGATAAGCTTATGGGTTATCTTACTCTTTACATCTCTCTTTCCAAAAAATATGTTTGTTTCTTTAAATATTTAAATATAAATAGATTATTATAATTATTCAAGTATCTAATCACCATAAATAGAATAAGAGAAAAGTGAAATGTTACATGACTCATGAAAAGCAACCTTTATTTTCTCAAAGAAAATGTATTCATAATTTTTAAATATTAAGTTTATTATCCTCAAGTTTGTACTTAAGTAATTGCCAACATGCTTCACAAGCAAAAATATATATTACATCCAAATAGCTCTCAATTTCAAATGGTATCTTGCTAATTAATTTCATGACTCATGAAAAGCAATATTGCTTTCTCCAAGCAGATGCATTTACAATCGTTAAACATCTAGTTTCTCATCATCAAGTTTGTACTTAAGTATTTTCCAAGATGCTTCAGAAGTAGAAATATATCTTGCATTCAAATAGCTCTCAATTTCATATGGTATCTTGTTGATCAATTTCATTGGATGTTAAAGATGCACAATCATGACCCTTATAAACGTGTTTTTATAAAAACTTGACCACTGCAATACTGGAGAATGCCTCTATATTTATATGAGCATTATATTTAGTATCCAACATGATGCGTTGTAATTCAGAAGTTAAACGCAAAAGTTGGTCTAGTAGCTCATTTGTGGAGCAGAATCCTCATAGTACTTGTCACTCTAATCTGCATCATCCCATGCTTTGCTCCCTCCCTCTCTCGCCACCTCATTGTGTTGTCCCTATAGATGCAAAATAATCAACCTTAGAATAACTTAGAACTTTCAATGCATTTAACAAAAGAAAATGACGTAACAAATTTTTCATACTATGTCCATGTATCACGTAACTCAACATCAAATAATGACACTCTCTCAAATCACAAATCACATTTGTGTATCAATGTTCTTTGAAATAATTGCTACTCATTGGGTGTCTTAAAGGTTTGAATCTAAAAAATACAAAAATATAGTTCTTTTAGCATAAACAAATAGCCTTATTATTTTTTAAAACATGTAAAAATTTACAATCTTACAAAACCTACCTAAGAAACTAGGAGAAAGGTATTGATTTAAGGCTTAGAATTGGAAGGAAAAAACAAAAAGAACAACAAGAAAACCCTAGTGAATTACAAATTACAAAAGGAATTTTTAAAAACCAAGAAGAAAAGCAAAGATAGAGGTGCACTTATTATGAAGTATTCTTGAGTATTTGAAAGAAAATTTACTACTAAAATTTGTGGATAAAATTGAAGGGACCATTGGAATCCCCATGCCAACAAGTTACAAGATCTCAAGGGTTACTTTGTGCATGCTAAATATTTGTGTGGAGTCATTGTTTCTTGGTACAGCAAGGGAGGTGATGAAATTACCTTATTCCAACCACAAACCTTGTCAAAAAGATTCATGAAAGTTGTCTAACGATAGATTAATACATGACACTTTTAACAATTAATACAAAAGATCTTACAATCTCCATCATATAAAGAGCAAAACATGTTTCTTAGATGAAAGGACTTGATGGTGCAAAGAGTTGTCAAAATTTGAGTCCTTTCTCCTTCCATTTATCAAAGGATATTGGTGTCAAATGATTACCTAAAGTCCAAACAATGTGCATTTTTGGGACCACTCGGGGACTCCAACCCATGCTATCCAGCTTTAAAATATTCTATAATAGCATTCTAAACACTTTCTAAACGAGCATTTAGGTTAACATGTTATTCAAAATTTGCCACATTCTTTGGCAAAATGGATTCTAGGAGAGGCAATCACTGAATATAGCTAGGATTCAAAGTCTGATTCCATACGAGTTCATATTTGATAAGCCTTCGAGCAATGTCACAAAAAAACAATCGTGCTCCAAACACAAATGAAAAACCATAATGTAGAAATCCCATAAGGGTATTGTTCAAAAGACATATCATTAAGGAGAAACAAGCTCAAACAACATATGATGTCTCTAGAATGCCAAGCTCTTAACATGTGCCAAGTAGTGCCTAAAGTGCTTTCTTATGTCCTGTAAGACTATTGTGACATCTAACCTACACTGGAAAGTCTCTATCTTGATCAAAACTACTTGTAAATGGCATGCATTTTTGAAGAGGCTAGGTTAATTGGATTGGTATATGCAATGCATGCATGTTTGTTGTTTTTACTTATATCCTAGGAGTTTACATCAAATTAATTTAGTTAACAATCTTGTTTCTATGTATATATGCATGTTCTTTTTTCTTTATATATAAGATACCTTTATTTGAGAAAATTTGGCTATGTTTCCTTCATATTCCAGTATTGTTTGCTAAACATAAAATTCTATCCCATGAGTGTGTTATTTTTGTATTACAAGAAGAAAATTACAACTTTGTAGATTATGTAAGTGTGAAATGGAGAGAGAGAGAGAGAGAGAGAGAGAGAGAGAGAGAGTCCTCAAATCCAATGGTCAAGCCATGAGACAAGAATTTAAGATAAGTATGTTCAAGTTGGGGGGCAAGGGGTTGAGGGGGAGAGGGAAGTATAAGCACCCTAATGAGTTTTGTGTAGGAGGATAAAATTTTGCAATGCTACAACCATAATTAAATCACTTGTGCATATGTAAATGAGTACACTTGCTATCATTGATAGCAACGCTTGCAAAAGAAGACTATCTGAAGATTAGATTATATGATCTAGATGTGAAAGTGTCGTTCATATTTCATTGATATCTTTTCCTCTTGCAAAAGTGTATTTCTTTAAAAACTAGCACAAAATGGTGCTATGGATTTGAGACTATTTTATTGTTTTGGATGGTGTTAAGATTGCATGGTGCTTTGATCATTTGACTTTGGTTGCTCTCACGAACATGAATTCTGTGGTGAGTTTTTTTTGCTCTTTTTTTTTCTTTCGACAAGTGTATAATCGCCTACAAAGCTACTAGAGGAATCACCCTTGCTGGCTTTTGAGAGGTGTGTTGAGACATGGCATTGTCTCAATGCCTCATATCACTGTGATGCAAGACACCTGCTGCAGTCCTGGACTCTGTGAAGAAGAGATACACAGTAGACAGTGAGACACTATACAGGTATACCATTGAGAGTATAGAGTCCTCCCATCTATCTACAAACCCAACAAACCATTCTCAGGACAGATTTCTTGAGACGACCGGAGACTATTAAGTAGTTGTATAAGGCTTCCACTAGCCACCCAAAATTTAAAAAAACCTCAAATCTTTTAAGTGTTTTGAATCGTACAAAACCAGAAATAAAATTATTATCTTCAGTGTCCACAACCTGACAAGAACCTGCTTTTGGGAATTGCCCTAGGAAGGGTCTTGGAATCTGAATTGCTGACATTGGATTGGTGACAGCTGAAAGACTCAGCTAATCCTTTGCGCCTTACAAGCATAGCTCATCCTGGAGAAGGGGAAAAACTTTCGATTGATCTTGGCTTTATTACAACCAATCAATATCTTTGGATTGAATACCACGAGATCTATATCGTCTTTCGTGCTCCAAATTCAGTACTGCTATCCCTGAGCTTTCCAATTTTTCTTCAGTACAACTCCAATTGTAATTGAAGTCATTGACATCTAGCATTTGCACTTCTGTGACTCGAGTTTAGAAGCAGCACCCCTCAGGTAACTCAGAGAATCTCTTTGAGATAAATGCAGAATAATGCCCTTTAAGAGCTTCCACTGCAATAACAGCATCATACAGCATTAGTAATACTTTGGCAAAGTTTTGTAATTTTTGATCATTACATTAAATATCTGTCTACAAGATGAAACGATCCTGAAATGGGGAGGCAGAAAAATGTGTGAGTGTAACATTCAAGAAACTCATAACCTATAGAGACATTCACGGTAAAGAGCAGCTACTGCCGCTGTCCACAACTTGAAGCACCATGATCATTGCTGTTCCCTCTCAACGACACTAAGGTATTTCACTAATGCAAATGTGATGGTTGCCCTCACCCCTTTTAGGAATTTGAAAGGGGGTTAAAATGGAACTCTACACATATTCCAGAAGAGGTTTGCTGGCACACTAAAGCCAGCACAGACGTTTTATGGCACCATCAAAGTACCACAAATATCATGACCAGCTAATAGATCTACAAATGTGATCACAACCAGAGGGCCTCTGATAGTGTGCAAATCTTGATTGCTTTCTTTGCTATGCAGTAATAGCCAAGTGTTGTGCAAGTATGTGGGCATGAACTCACATGGAATGCAGGAACTAAGGAACCATTCAGAAGGCATTGATACGGAGTAATAATTAGAACATGTGTTTCAAACCTTTTCAAACATCATACTAGATTTTGTCACCACACCCCAGCAATTCAATGTAAATGGCTTGGTACCAGAAAAATGTTGACTGGTACAGGTCATGTTTAAAGCCTTGCAATATCTTCATCAAACTACACATGCAATGCTAGCATACAGTGATGCAATCTGCATGTGTATTGAGAATATGATACATGCTTGAGGCACTGCCATCTCATGCTTAAGTCCTGCTTGTTCGAACATCCCTTGCCCCTTTTTTCACCCTTTCTCTGCCCTCTCGCACTGAACACATCAAAGTTATGCTCTTATGGTAATGCTACCTGAGGGGCTACCTCCCCCTGCTTGATTAATCATCAAGTCTTGCTTGTCAGCAGCGTGCTGCCCCCCCTTCTCCCCTCCCCCTACCCAGGCACAAAAAACCACACCCCACCCCAAAAAAACATTGCCCTTCTTTGTTTTTGATTTCCATCCTACAGCAGGCTTCCTTTATTGTTGAAATATCACCCTCAGCTCTACTACCTAGTTTATTTTTTACGTAGAAAATGTAGAAAATTAAAATTACTATGCAGACACGCGCTTGCTTTTGACGCTCAGAACTTACCTGCTTCTGCAGATGCTTTTCCTTTGCTTGTTGGTGGCTTCTGTGAGATACTTGCTTCAATTAACTTGAGCAGCTCTTTACCTGGCATGAAGGAACTGTTAAGAGCCTATGAAGCAAGTATTAAAACTTCATTAAACAACGAGTCACTATCTTTTTGCATTAACTGATGTGTTGGCCAGAAAGGAAAGCAGACCTACTATTTCTACTATTGCAAGTTCACAGAGCCAGTACCAACGATATATTAGACAACAAAGAATCTACCTTTGTCCATCAGCCAATGCAATGAGTTTAGAATAGTAAAACAATAATGTTTACAGGCAAAAAGAACCTCGGTCGTATATCAAGGCATATTACACACCTGACATGATTTTCTTGCCCTCACTAGCATTGACCAAGTATGCTGGAGTTTCAGAGCTGGACAGCTGTTAAGAGAAACAGGAATACTTCAGTAATTTGCAGCAAGATTCGAAAAATGTATCATGACAAAATACTTCAAATTCTTTGAATTCCCATATGCTGATCCGGACACACACAATCAAGCTGTGCACTCTACAATTGCAGAAGTATTTTAAAAGATTCATGCACGTTTATGGTATTATAAAAGGTATTAAATTTGCCATGGGAATAGGCGCTTTAATTGTGTTCTTGTGCGTGCTATCATAGGCATATCATGTGAGCTGAATGCTTACTGGTAGTGTTACATGAACAGGAACTAATGCCTAGGAGCACTCCTTCACACATGCTGAATGGTTTACTTCTCTATAGATTAAGTCACTTTCTTTTGTAAAGAAAGTTCTTCTGTAGAAACCCCCGTGTTTGAACTTTGTCACTAAGCCATGTGTGGAGAAAACAAATAAAAGGCGACTTTTGACAACCTTTAAACAGTATTCATACAGTTCTTGTAAAATTACCTGAACCAAGTGCTACTTCACATATACTTGCTACTTCTCACCTTTGCAAGTAACTGCTTGGCCAGGGAAAGAGGGTCTAGAGATGATGAGCCCTCTTGGTACATCGGAGAAAAACATTTCCCATTGTACCCAGCAAGAAAGTGGTAAGTTGCTTGCCCAGGAGAGAGTTGAGACATGCTTGGAAGAACACCAGAGCTACAGTTCATAACATTTAAAAAGAGCCAGAACTAAGAAACCAAAATACAAGTGAATGAAAATAATGAGAATCGTGAACATTCTATCCAGTAGAATAATACGGACCTGTCCACCGTAACAAGGATAACTGAAGAAGGAGCCTTGAAAAGATTTGGTGCTTGCCCATCCGCAGAAGCAAAGAAGGCTGCCAAACCACCAGGAGCACTCCAAGTGGAATTAGCATCTTTTGTGACAGAAGTCTCAAGAATCGTTGGGCAAGCTTGAATGACAGACTCAGGTGCAAAGAGTAATACAGTCGAATCTCCTTTGATGAGTATCCTGTTGAAGCAGGTTGACCAACACATCCATACATGCAAACCCACAAATCGATTAAGCTCTTTCCAGCTTAAGTGTACCATGCAAACATAATAGGGAGGATTCTAGGACAACCTTGCAGATAGGGGAAGGGCTCCTTTTGATAATATAGTAGGCGCAGCAACTGCAGCTAATGCACTTTTCAAAGCGAACACATCATTAAATATTTTGCCACCCAAGATTAATGCAGACTGCTCGTGATCTGCAACAGCAAAGCTACTCTCCACCTTGGATGGAAATCCAAGCTGCTCCAAAGCAGACGAGCTACAACCATGAAAAATTAAAACGAAGGTGTTTTATTTTGCACAAGAACACAGCAAGTAAATCTTACGGACAATTTACTCACCCAAATGCTGAGGCTGCATAAATAGTTAAAGGGAATGCCTCAGCAGAAATGTCACGAACAGGTGCTCGACAGAGAATTTTTTTGATTGCAAGGGCACCAGAAGCATCATCACAAATAGACCTCACTCGCACATCTTCAATAGGAAATGATCCCACAGCCCCATCATGCACAAACAGTTCTGATTTTGAAGACATGTATGATTGTACCTAAACAACCAGCAAGTAAGACTTGAGTAGAGCAGCAGAAAATAGCTCGAATGTGTTAAAAAATCCAAACTGAAACTCTAACTGCATTTTCTAGAGGACAAATTTAGATAAACAGTTCTAGAAAATTACCTGCTTGAGAAGTTTATTGAACTGTGATTTGGTAATACTACTGGCACCCGCAACAGAGTTCCCATGAATAAAAATGCTGGAGGCAGAAATTTCTTCTGCATGGAATAGCAAAATACATCATAACAGCTGTTCAAGCATACAATTGATTCTGTACAAGATGATAATAAAATGGAAGCCATAAAGTTGCTAACAAGAGGATCAGATACCTGAAGCAGTTGCTTGATGCTTGTGCAGCTCTGTGTCTGTCAAGTTTCTGAAGACTTTATCTTTAGGCGGAACACCTTTAGCAGCAAGAGCCCAATTCAATCCATATGAAATGCCAGGATCTACCCTGTGAATTGCAGGTTTTAAACTTTACAGCAACTTTTCTCACAACAGATTAATCATGCTCTTTAAAAGGATCTATAACACTGCTCGGCATTTGCATGAAAAACCTTGGAAACAAAACCGTCTCAGTTTCCACTTCAGCAGTCGCTGCCGCAGCATTTGCATACTACAAAAAGCAAAAACGAAATAAGCATAGACCTCAAACAATTCTTTTAATCATTACATGAACCACAACAAATAAACGAGTTAATTGCAGAATTCACTGAGCTTCTACAGCATACATATAACAAAAGTTGAGAGTGGGCATCAGAGTGTCTTGTACTCAAATGATTCCTGAATAGGCTGCAACAATTTGAAATTTGCTGAGGACTTACGCAAGCAGCAGTATAAGGATGATCAGCAGTCTGAAAACACAGGTATGATGGTAGCAACCAGGATGATTGTAGGCAGCCCTGTTTGGAGCAGAAATGCAGCATCAAACTGGTCTGATTGCTGGTGTAGATGCCCAGAACTGCAAAATGCAGCTGCTGGTGTGCACTAGATGCAATCACCTGCTGTAGACTGACAGCTACTGGATGCGTGGAGCAGCAACCAGTGAAGATCCTCCATTATTTGGCGATGTCCTCCAGAAGGGGGTGTCAACAGTAGTGTGACGAAGAGAAGCTAAGCTGAGGGCTGAGAGTGGTGATAATGATCAGAATAAAGGATGCACAAACACAAGACTCCTATTTATTTTTGGCAATTTTGTGTTAATTGTTTTTTGGGAGTATTTAAAGGAGACCAAATTAGGAATTGATGCACCATAATTACGTCTACGTGCAAACCCTAATATTAGTGGCTCAACATCATCAGCATTCAAAGGGAGGTCTCCCACCTACTAATGAGGAGCTGATCCAAAAACATGCCCCATTCCGAGGTCTCTCAGCTTCATTCAACACAAGCAACCTTATGGCATCCCTCACTGATTCCAACATGTGATGCATGATTCTAGAGTTACCTCTTTTCCAAAGACGTCAAAGAGTCCTTGGAGATCGGCCAAGTTACAACAATAACAAGGGCCTTCCTCAACACTCTCCTACATGAGGAGATTTATGAGGATAAGAGTCCAAGATTCAATATGCTAGGCAAGGAGGATCTATATGGCCTTAAGCTAGCTCCTAGGGCTTGGTATCAACAAGATTGACCGCCTCTCTATGGCCTTAAGCAAGCTCCTAGGGAATGGTATCAACGGATTGACTGCATCTTTCTTTAACATGGCTTCAAGAGATTAGATTATGACCCCAAGCTTTGCTTTCACTTGGAGGGTGGCCAATGTGTTCTCATCATCCTTTATGTGAGTAATTTGACCTTGACCGATAGCTATACGTAGGGGGCGGGACATACGAGGGAGATCCTATGCCAAGAGTTTGATATGATAGCTCTTTGCCTACTTCATTTCTTCCTTGGTCTTGAGGTTTACCAATTACCACATGGCATTTTCATTTGAGATTTACCAATTACCATTGGGCATTTCATTTCTTTGCATCACGTACATTTCCAAGTTACTTATGGAGTTCGGCATATCCACATGCAAAACTAATTTCTTGCCTCATTGACCCAAAGTCCACAAACTTTTGCATGCAGGTGATAAAGCTTTAGCAAATGCATCCTACAATCAAAGCTTAGTTGGGTCTTTGATGTGGCTCATCCAAACATGTCCCAACATCTCTTTTATTGTGGCTCTGTTGTCTTCTTGTATGAGGACCCCCCTTCATGCCCATTGGTGGGCAACTCTCTACCTATTGCCACATCTACACAAGATCCATCCCTATCAAATTTTGTACAAAAGGGAGCCACTCTTTCAAATCAGGGGGATTTAGATTGGACCAATGACATCAAACTTACAAGTCCACCATTGGATATGCTCCTGCCATCCTATCATATCACGAATGCTTGTACCTGCACTAAGGCGGCGGGCGGGCAAGGGGGCGCTGGGGTGGAGTGTGGTCACTATATGTAAACCCTCTAAATCACAATAGGTCAGCCATCCTCCAGCACCATTGCCTCCCCAGACTGCTACCACCTGCCCTCCAGCAACATCTTTCAGCCATCGCCTCCATCGTCCTCTCACCAACAGTATCCCTCAATCCAGCACCCTCACTAACGCACCTCCGCACATGCAGGGGCTGATTGTGCAGCATTGTATCAATTTCACGCTAGAGTGATCCTTCTTACATATCTTGACTCTCTTTCCTCTCTTTGTATTCACAGATCTACTTTTGTGCACTCTCACAATAATGGTTATACTTCTAATAGAGTGCATATAGTTCCCCTTCGGGTCATTTTGTCATATGCCTCAGTCACCATTTGTGAGCCCATGATTCTAGAAAATTTCACCACATCACACACACCACCTGTCCTACTGGTTCATTCGAATCATTGTCACCAACTTCTACCATGCTTGCATTCCCACTACCTTTTAAACTTCCAACCCAAGCCATTACTGCTGCTGTTGTTGCCATCTTGACTCCACAACTATGACACTCCATCAACCAAACAGCATTGCTTTACTACCATGCTCATCTAGATGTTTCTTTGTTCTACTTTTCTTCAGCAGAGTCAAAGACTCTCCGCATCTGAATCTCCTTCCTCATCAGTTAAAATTTTCTCTACATTTAAATGTCCTCATGAGTCCCCTATCTCATTCTCTCATGATGCTTCATTATCAAACAACCTTCTTCAAGTAACCTAATCCCTCCCTCCCTCCCTCCCTGATCACACCCGAGGATCTAGAGGTGTGGCAGTATTATATAGGGATGGGCTCAGCATATAATACAGGTGGTAAATACAAATGAGCTGACATGCTTTCTACCAAGGTTGCATTCCATGCACGTACGGTACATTTCATATGGTACCATATGGTTTGTGCGTGTTCGAACTATACCAAAAAAAAAGGCCATTTGGTGCATTCTTTTTTGAAATTTTGCCCCTCTTTTTTTTTTTGCATATTGCACGTTCAAACTTCTCTTCTTTCACACTCCTCCCTCTTTCATACTCCTTCCTCTTCTCTTCTCTCTCACCTCAGTCCTTATAAAAGGGCAGCCCCCTCCTCCCATCTCACCACACAAATCAGCCTCCATCTTCATCAATCTCCCTCTTTTAAGCTCAACTTTCAAGCCACTGTCTTCTTCAATCACCCTACTCCCCCTCTCCCTCACCTCATCCCTTATAAAAGGACAGTCCCCCTCCCCCCATCTCCCTTTCCCTCACCTTCTCTTCCTCCTATCCCTATCCGTCTCCCTCTTCATGTCCCTCTTCCTCTTCCTCTCTCCCTATCCCTTTCTCACCTTCTCTTCCTCTCCGCTCCCTACCACTCTCCCTCTTCCTCTCTATCCCTCTCCCCCACTCTCACTTTCAACTTTCATTCATATCTATTACACCCTCTCCTTTTCCCAAATCCCTCTTCCTCTCCCTCTCCTCCTTTCTCCTCATTCTTCTCCACAATGCATAGACCCCTTCATGATCTATCTTTAAGTTGCACATTTTATAGTGTAGACTGATTTTATATAAAAGTTTATATGTATTTTTTTAATGAATGTACGAAACAATGTACCTTATTCTTAAAAAATTTGTGTACGTTTCACACCATACATATTCGCATACCGAACACATCGTACTAAACATACGAAACCACCCTGCTTTCTGCAGATCAAGATCCAACAACCAAAGGACGAAGACATATTGCAGCATTGTTATTTTTCTCCATGGACATCTTCCTTCGTCTTTCAGGGGTAGTCACTTTACATGCCACTATACCAGGACATCCAGAGGTACTTCGAGCTAGGAGAGGTGATATTACTGGGTGACTTTAATGCACAGGCTCCAGACCATTGGGCTCCATTCTTTGAGCGAGATGACCCATGTTCAGAGAAATGGAACTCACTGGCACAGAGCTCACCTGGACTTCCCAGGACACACGGCCCTGCACAGCTTATAGAGAATAGCTCCTATCCCCAAGGGCCCTCATGGCTTGGCCATTTACAAACACCTTGCCCGATGGTCTCATTCAGGGGGACTCACTTCTAGCTTAGCGAGAGAAGGACCAGCATGGTGGATTATGTGCTCATTACTAAGCAATCAAATACTCCTTGTCCTCTTTTATCCAAAAAATGTTCAATCATTTCAAAACACACCCACAAAATTGCAAAGCTCACTTACATAGAATAATACATAACACCAAGATTACACCACCTAGATAAAAGTTTCAGCCTCCTTCTATCATCTTCAAACTTGTGAAGTTTCAAATGGGAAGGAAGATTCTGACCTCTCTTGAACCTAAGTAGAACTTTTGTGGCATGCATCCTGCTTGTAGTGGTTCCCCTGCATCAATAAATGCGTAAATAACAAGAACACAATTTGGCAGTAATTGTTCAAACCAAAACACTAATCAAAGTGAAAGTAACTTTAGTGGAAGATCCGGAATACTTGGAACCATAATCAATCTTCCACTTATGATTCACAACTTGTCGAAGAATTTCATGAATGCCACAACAACGAGTCCCTTAGAAACACTTATAAATTCTACAAGACAGCCCATACTGAATATCTTATAGCAGCCGCAACAAGTATGAATTCCTTGAGAAAACCTCCATAAACTATTCAAACACACTTTCTTATGCCCAACAAAAAGAGTCATTCTATAGATTGTTACCTTCCTAATATTTTATGGGATGTAAGACACAATGTAATGCTGTCTTGCTTCTTGAAAAAAGTAGCTACAAACTTGTTCGAGAAAAACAATGGCAAGAAATTAACAATGTTGTTTTCATAGTTTGCAAACTCTGAATTGCTCGTATGTCCAATTTTTTCCCATACAAAGTGGCAAACTAGTCAAGGGTGGGTTATCATTAGTAGCATAGAGACCTGGCATGTCTAGAAGCCAAAATGCAAACATGATTGAACTCTAAAAGCATGTCAACCACATAGCTTGATACTATTCACTCCTTGAGGAGCTAATGGAAAAACTATGAAGCATCCAAGAAACTCCTAGAATTTGAGGGCTGAATCTAAACTCTCCTATTAAGAAATTCAGGATGGAAAAATAGGGGATTGGTGCTCAAAATGTACTAAACTATGCAACCATCTTTATGGTAATTTTGCTACCAAGCAAGTTGTTGAACATAACAATGCAAAGAGAAGGGATGCAAAATCACAATCTATAACTACATGCATGGTCGAGGGAGCCTCGTACAACATTTGAAGCTTCGCCCATATCACTAAAGCAATCCAGCAGGAGGTAACCGCCGGAAGAACTTCTTTAGAGATACTTTGAAGAAGAGTAGAATATGCATGAGTATCATCAAAAAGCACAACTTCTTCATAGTTGTCCTCATCGAAATCACTTGGAAGAGGAGTTGGGCACTCAAGTCACTCAAAAGCTCCAGAAACAATGTACCATAACCACTTCTGCACAAACCATGCTTTCATAACAACACTCCATGTCAGGTAATCAAGGCCGTGTAATTTGCCATCAGAAGAACATCAGGGGGACCTGGAGAGGATAGGAGGAGAAAATAATAGGAAAGAAGAGGAGAGAGAGAGTATAGCCAAAGCACAGCACAGATTAGACTAAATGGAGTTCACATGCAATATTAGACCACAAAATCTACCAAAACTGGGAAGAATCAGCCAAGATAAGACAGATAGATGCTGAAAACCCTATTACGCAAATGCTGCACATGAAAAATGCAAACAAGGAAGCATTAAATGTTGTCATCTACAATAAAAGAAACTCACGAGCCTGAAAACGCAAATGATGCAGATGAAAAGCGCAAACAAGGAAGCATTAAATGTTGTCGTCTACAATAAAAGAAGACAAAAAATCAGTAAAAGTAAGCAGCAATTGTTAAACTAGAATACACTTTACAACTGATTATATCCTTAAAACAGCCCCAAAACACGCTTAATTAATGGAAAACCCTATTCCGCCGGCCTAACACACTTTTGAGCACAATTTTGTTCAAAATCTCAAGACATCGATGACGATAGACTACAAAACTCACCAGGAATGATGTTGGAGTGATGGGGGAGAGATCTATATACTTGGGGATCGCCGATAGCAACGTCACTCCTTACCCTGATCGATCGAATGGTCGCCCAAGCTCTCTCTCTCTCTCTCTCACTCAGCTGGTTGCAAATGAGGATTCCCTTGCCGTTCCAGAACTTATAACCCTACTAGACATTCCCTGGATGCTACAGATCACTCTCCTTGCGATTCCTACACATTCAAATGCGCATTTCCTCCATTTTCCCCCTGTTTTCCCCGAAAACCCTAATTCTTTGGGGCACCCTTCAACATCTATAAATAGATAGGCTACCCACCATTCAGTCTCATTCTTTTTGTGCAGATTTCAACCATCAGCCTTCATCCACATGGTGGTCCACCCTTTGTGATTGCTGCCACTTCTTCTACTACAGTGCCTAGCATCTTCTTCCACAACTGCCGCCCACTGTCTGGCACCTTCCCTCCTACTATGTCTGGCACCATCAACCATCTCCAACCATCAAACTGCATCCTCCTACTTGCATTTGATCCTCATCAGCCAAGCGACACTTGGCAGTGCACCTCCACTCCTTCAAGCGACCTTCTAGAGCTTCCATTTGGCCCTCCCTTTTGCAGGCGATAGTTGGTTGTGATCTCGTCCTCCTACAAATAATTTGCTCACTGCTACATTTACAGCTCTCTAGTGCAGTCACCCTCCTCAAGCATCATCCTTTGTAGTTGCCTCAATCTTCTCACACTCTAGTGATCACGATTGGCATTTGGTGTTTCCTCGCCTTTCACACTCTAACTAGCGGTCACAGCACTTAGGATCCATCTCGAGTGGACATCACTCTTCAACACTCCATTGCTCTACCCTTGGGCATTCTGCACACACTTAATATTCATTTACAACATTCATTCACTTCAGGGTTTTTTCTCTCTGTGCTTGCCTCTGTGTTTGAGTTTGAGTTTTGCATTTGTGTTTTCCATTTAGAGTTTGAGTTCTACTTGTCATTGTCTGAGTCTTTGTGTTTCAGTCGTGGTCATACATGTTGTGTTTCCTCAATGCAAACCCTAGCATATCTTCACATGGTGTCACAGCCAATGCTTTTCTAAAGAGTATCCTACGATGATTGTGGAGGCTAGTCTTTGTGCGAGACTCACACACAACTCGATTTTGATTCATAATGTCCCTGCCACCTTCTTCCAAGAATCCTATGATGCCCTATCAAGCTTCTCCATCGTTGGAGACTCTGAGAAGACATTATGGTCTCGAGGAGGAGGTAGACACACCTTTACCTTTACCATCTTCTTCTCCACATTTCAACCACCTTACAAAGGAGGAGTATAAAGAGTACTTGCACATCACGTACAGTTTGGCTTACACCCCTCCAACGAGTGCTACTACTCCGTCTAGACTGACTGGTGAGACTAGCCACCTCTCTAAACTTGGAGGGACTACAATATTCCGTGCATCTAGTGATCCGTCTTCTCATCACGACCAGGCCTTATGTTAGGCTCGTATAACCCTTTTGAGTCATATGAGCCAAAACCCTCTTCTATTTCTCCTTTTGGTTTGCAAGATTCAAACACGATTCATGTATATCTCTACCATCTGTTTCATTTAAGCAAGTAAACTACACTTCTCAACTCCTTTCCATCCCACCACTTTCTTCTCCACAATAAAAAACCACTCACATCTTCATTCCAAAATCTTACATTAAAATCCACTTCCATACAAAGCACACTAGGGGTTGGATCTTCCATCTCCACTCCTAGTACACTCTCTTTCTCCATCCCACAATCTACCTACCCTCCATTCACTACACCTCATAATGCACCATTAAGGAGAATGCCACCCTTTAACATTGCACCTTCCATGTACCCCACTTTACCACCTCCTGGTGCATCATTAAGGAGAATGCCACCCCTTAACATTGTACCTTCCACATACCCATACTTTATTGTCTCCTTATACACTTTGGGACAGCTGTGATAGGCATCCCCCTCACTACCCCCGGACACAACCCCCCACATAACCTTTCATATGCAAGGATATCCATCCTCTGCTTATGAATTGCCATTCCACATCCCTTAGGTGGCTCCTACACAAGGATTTCCATCCTTTGCTCCATGTTCCCTATCCCTCCACCACCCTGGGCTCCTCATGCGATTACCATGCCTATACTCAGTCCACCCATGCCCACATTTGGAACCACTGTGCACACTTCTCATATGCATTGTGTCACTCTGGAATAACTTCCCCAATATATTCCACTCTCTACCTTACTCCCATTACAAACCTTCTCTATCTCCTAGCACTACCACTCCTACTGCAACAGCCAAGAATGCTTTAATGGATAAGACACGTTTTAATGGGTCGACTTTCACCGCTTGGTCGAACTTTATGCAACAAGTGCTTGAATCCCAAAACTTTGGGACCTCATTATTGGTATTGAGCGTATGTCGAATCCTCAATTAGCTCATCTTGATCACATCCCTCAATGGAGATTCCGCAATGCCATGGCCAAAGTTGAGTTAATGCACGGGTTGCTTCTTGAATTCCACTCTCAATTACAGCAATTTCCCCTCACATTTAAGCATTAGAGTCATCTCTTTGACCACTATGCATTACGAGATCGCACTCAATGTATCAATCTCGATTTTGAGCTTCAAGAGTTTTCCATTAAGGAAGGGGATGATCTGAAAATCAAGTTGGCTGAATATTAGTTGTTACTAGCCAAGTTTGCCATTACTGGCTCCCTAAAGTCAGACGATAATCGAGTCACCTTCTTCTTGAAGAAGTTGCCCGGCAAATACTTCCATTTTGTCCAACACATTATCTCACTATCTAGATTGCTGGCCTTCTACGAGTTTGAGTGTCAATTCTTGCCTTAAGGAAAGGTTGCACAATCAAGTCCACAAAAAGTCCACATGCATCTTGTCATGAATACGAGAAATTTTATTGCTTTGCTTAGCATTGATTAAAAGTTAATCAAGAATGCCAATGGGACTTGCACATGTGAGGTGCTCTCTTCCTCTCTTTCTTTGTTATATTTCCTCTTTTTTCTCTCTCTCGTTCTCTCTTCCTCTTTCTTCCTTCTTCTCCCTCTCTTCTTTCCTCTCTTTCTTTCTCTCTCTCAATGCATCTCATTACAAAGAAAAGCAAACAAAAGAAAAGAAGAAAACACAAGAACAAAGCAAGAAGAGGCAATATACCTACCACAAAGGCCCGAGGATGGATTCTTCGCCTTCTCTTCATGGCATCCCTTCTTTCTCCCTCGTGTACTTCTCCCTCTTCTTTACATATGGCGGCGACAGCGGTGGTGAGAAGCTCTCCTTCTCTCTCTTTCCCTCTTCCTCTCCCTCTCCCTCTCAAGGCGACGATCTCTCTCGCTCTCTCTTGAAAAGCAACCCAATGTCCTTCTAGTGCAAGTACAGGTGACAACATACAAGAGCGTGCAGCAGTTTTTCTAGAGGTTCTAGGTTATAGGTGATAGCTCCCATGGCTGTTTGAACAAGGCAACAACAGTTTTTTTAGCGTTTCAATAAAACTCTGAAATTTCTCTCTCTACAATATTCTCTCTCATCACCCAATCATCTCTTAAGTTATTTTAACAAACTCTATCCATTTAAGCCATCGGAGGTAGACATATTGGAAAATCTTTGATGTAAATCCTAATTTACAGTAGAAATTAGGATTTGTGTCACAACTCTATAGAAACAGAATTTGTATCATTTTTCATTAATTTGTCTATATAATGATTTATTAAATTTATTTCCTTTGCACTAATTAGATATTAAAAAAAATGCATTGAAGCTGGCCACTGATGAGTGATCACAGGTTATGGTGGACCCACGCGGTGGGTTAGAGAAAAGATAGTTCACACTTCCACCTATATGGCCCGCTTGGGTGCCTGTGACCAGAACTCACGCATATCAGGGTCCGACTCGCACACAAAAAGATTGATGCCTTGAAGTGTGGGCTAGATCCACCAGAACAGACAGTTACAATCAACAAGATGGCATGATCATGAAATGCTTGTATAATGTGCATGTGTGGGCTGAAAGCTTGAAATGCACATTTCTTTGCATAGGAAAGTCACATGAAGATTCGGATACCATTTTGCGATGTACACGGAAAAAGCTTTCATATGACATCCATATTGGGGGGTCCCTAAATTTTAGGAGATCCCTAAATTTTAGGAGGTCCCTAAATTTTAGGAGCCTCGAATTAGCCTAAAAATGCTAGTCCTAAAAAATAGGGATGTCATTCTAAAAATAGTAAGTTCTGTACTCTGACTGTGCTTACTAAATTTGGTTGTTTCTATTCTTGACAGTATTCAACCCAAAAAGGAAGGCCATAGAGAAGAGACAAGTGTCAAGACACTTGTCACACAAGTTCCAAGTGTCCCACCACTTGTCACTTCTCATGACATGTGGCTGGACACTTGTCTTGTGCTACTCCACTTTCCCCTTTTGTACTAGCTCTTCCCTCTTCTATAAATAAGAGCTCGTTTTTCTTCATTCAGCATTATTTTTCTTTGCTGTAAACTCATGTACAGCACCCACAAATAGCCAGAAACTGGCCCCATCCATCCCCATCATCATCCCCCACTTCTCCATTATCAAATTCCTCCATATTCCCTCTTCTATCACTGCTGTTTTACAGGACAGCAAGCCTGTAAACTCATTACAGCACCTCCTTCTCAAGCTCTTTCTTCCATTTTAGCAACAAGAAGCAAGCCCTATCCATGTACTACTGTTCAACGATGGAGAAAGGCTGATTTCCCCTCTTTCTTCTCTCATACTGTAAAGAAATCAGTTCTTATCATTGCATAATAGATAATGCATGTGTGTTTGTACATCTTTGCATGATTTTGTGAGAGTGAGAATTACTTCTTCTCACTCTCAGGTTGATCGTAACTGAGCTCTTCCCTAAGGGACTTGGGTTGAGCAGAAATACATTCCTTCGGGGGGGGGTTGCCCATCTTCAACCCTCAGTCTTGTCTCCATTACTTTTACATTTTCATGGCTGTAATTTTGTGAGTAATTTTCATTTTCAGCTTTAAGTGTTCATTCTCTTTTATATTAAATCTCGAAAACAAGCGAATATCATAATTGTTAAGCATACTACGTTGTTCGGGGCGTTTACAATTTGACAACCACCTTGGGATATGTGTCTAAAATTGAGGTAGCTAAAATTAAGGAATTTCAGGGCAATTCAAGAGGCTAGCCAACCAATATCAGATTTAGGGCTGAATTTGTCTTTCAAAGAGTAGGGTGAAGGCCAATCCCTAAGCAAACCAAGGGGCAATTGGTTAAAAGGCTTGCTGGCCATTTATGACAGTAAGGGACATTTGGATTATCGGAGGTCAGAGGATCTCAGTTGTACTCTATCCATTTGCAATAAAAAGTAAAGAACTATCACAAGGGGTGCCAAATTTGGAGCTGACAAGCTATCTGTTGTCCAATATTAAAGTGGTAAAGTTTGCATTTTCAATTTATGTGAATTTTATACTCATTGTAAATACTGTTAAATCGGGTTAGTATCGCCCTCCGCAAAAGGAAGGTTGGTTTCATGGTTCCATCATCGAGATACCATCAATTCCCTTAAATTGGTGGGCCCGAGGTACTTGATTGAAGGTCAAAAGCTTTGCTTTAGTGTTGATATTATATTCAACTGAGCATTACAACAAGAATGTTTTCAAATAGTGAGATAGAATCAAGCAACAATGATACTTCTCAATTTGAAAATTCACAAAGTGTTGGGAAAAATATAATGACTGATCTTGGGCAAGGTGCATAGCATGGACAGCAAGCTGATAATGTTGGTTTAGACCAAAATGTGGGTCCTTCTAGGCCTATAAAAGCTGATGATTAGTAAGAGGAAGAGGAATTTGATGACCAATTTAAAGATCAATTCAAAACAGCAATTGAAATTTATGTAATTGGCAAATGATACTTACTTCATGCGCTTTTTGTACCCTTTAAAAGAGGGTAGCAAAGGCAAGAAGAGGAAATCATCTTCAAGAGCTTCAATACAGCTATTGAGCTCCAAGGGCACGAGGATCGAGACACGCAATGCTTACTAGCAACACAGAGAGTGAGAGAGATAGAATGCAGAGTTGTGAGGAGAGTGAACACGATTTGTGGGTACAATGATGAGTATGTACCTCTTTAGGTTTTAAGATAGATATATATATGAAAGTACAAGTGCTAAGGGTGTATTCACACCCAAGCACATTTAAAAGGTATGAGGGTCTTTATTCCCAACAACCTTTCATCTAAAGGCAATGTGCCTTAAGAGGAGAAAAGGATCAGCTAAGTCAAGATATGTACAAAGCTGAAATACACATATCCATCCAACTCCCATCATCTGTCGACAATGAGCAAACCGCTCTGCTGGAAGACCCTTCATGAGAAGATCTACAGGATTATCATCTGTATGCACTTTGTTAAGCTCAATGCTCTTGATTTCAAATACATCTCTAATGAAGTGGTACTTCACCTATATGTGCTTCATCTTTGCATGAAAGACGGAATTCCGTGCTAGCATGATAGCACTCTGACTATCACAATGGAAAACATGCAACTCTATAATGCCAAGCTCTCCCACCAGACATGAAAGCCATAAAGCCTCCTTGCATACCTCAGTGGCAGCCACATACTCTGTCTCTGTAGTAGACAATGCAACACACTTTTGTAGCTTGGAGATCCAAGAGACTACTCCTCCTATGAAGGTAAACACATACCCAAAAGTGGACTTTCTGCAATCCGCATGACCAGTATAGTCTGCATCCGTAAAGCCAACAACAGTTCTCTTCTGCTTTCCAAAGCAAATACACAACTCCTTTGTGCCTTTGAGATATCTCATAATACCTTTCACTACTCCCAATGCTTTCTACCATGGTTTGCCATATATCTGGTAACCACTCCCACAGCAAAGGCAATATCAGGATGTATAGCAACCATAGCATACATCAAACTACCAACACCTGAAGCATATGGTATCTTAGCCATTTAAAACCTTCTCATCATCAGATGTAGGGCTGTCCTCTGCACTAAGTTTCACATATAGAGGCAATGGAACCCCAATTATTTTCCCCCCCTCCATATTGAAACGGTGCAAACCTTAGAGATATACTCTTGCTGAGATAGATAGAGTAATCCTTTCGACCTATCTCTGAGTATTCGCATGCCAAGAATGTGATTTGCATCACCAAGATCCTTCATGTCAAAGCTGCCATGAAGACTTTGCTTCAGTGAGTCCAAGGCATGAGTATCCCTGCCAGCAATTAGCATGTCATCAACATACAGAACCAAGATAATCAAGCTGTCATCCGCTGCCTTCTTGGTGTACAAGCAGTGATCCACTTGACTTCTATGGAAACCTTGAGATTGCATAAATGTATCAAACTTATTATACCATTCTCTTGGTGCTTGTTTTAGCCCATTTAAACTCCTTTTAAATTTACATATCATCTTCTCTTTTCCTTTTTCCACAAACCCTTCAAGCTGCTGCATATATATGTCTTCATGCAAATCACCATGTAAGAATGCAGTCTTCATATCCATCTGTATGGCTCCATATCTTCAGCTGCAACCAAGCCCAAAAAGGTTCTCAATATAGTCATCTTGACACCAAGAGAGAAAATCTCATCAAAGTCAATTCCATGTTTCAGCTTATACCTCTTCGCAACCAATCTTGCTTTGTACTTTGGTAAGGAACCAAAAGTGGCCTTCATCTTGTAAACCCATTTGCATGGAAGTGTTTTCTTCCCTTTAGGCAACTGCACCAAGTCCCAAGTGCCATTTTTCTCAAGAGATTCTATTTCTGACAACATGGCTTTATACCATTTCTTGTTGTCCTATCTGTCCATTGCCTCCTTGAAGCAAGACGGTTCACCAGAGTCCGCCAACATGACATAATCGACCACATTGTTTGCACTAGGAATGAATCTATCAAGGTATCTAGTAACCCTGGATGATCTCCTAACCCAATGATCATTGTTTGCTGGCTATTGAGCATTTTCAGCTTGCTGTCCTGCCATTTCAGCCTGCAAATCAGCATTAACAGCTTGTTGTCCTGGCTGTTCCTGCATATGTAGTGGCTCATTATCATGGGCAATAGCTGGCTAATCATTTCCAGCATTATTTTCTGCATTTACAGGTTCACTTACAGCAGGTATTTGTTACTGTTGTTGGGAATAAAGGCCCTCGATCCTTTTCAATGTGCTCGGGTGTGAACACACCCTTAGCACCTGTACTTTCATATATGTATGTATGTATGTATGTATGTATGTAGATATATAGATATATAGATATATATATATGTATATATATGTATATGTATATGTATATATATATAAAAACCTAAAGTGGTACACTCGTCATTGTACCCAAAAAAATCGTGTTCACTCTCCCGACTACTCTGCTCTCTCTCACTCCCACTCTCTCTGCAACTAGCAAGGTGTCACGAGGACGTGAAAATTTGATGCTTTGCTTATGTTTAATTGACATTTGATTAAAGGATTAATCAAATGTGCAATTAAAAGATACACATGTGTTTCATATGTGAGATGCAAGCTACTTTTTCACAGTTGAAGGCTGAAGGACCCTGTGAAAAAGATGGGTGCCAAAGGTGAAAGTTGTAACAAGTTACATTTGTTAGATTCTAGGTGAATTTTGGTGTCAATTTGCCCCTAGGGCCATTAATTGGCCATTAAGTGTCAGTGGTGACACTAGGGACTAGGCATTAATTAATGGATTAAGGCTTGTCCAAGGGTCAATTAATGCATAGGACCACTTTGGGTTGCAAATGGCCTAGCCAATTAATTTTTGGATGGGCAAGGTCAATTTTTTGGGCATGGATTAAGGGCTAAATTAATTTTCAGAATTAATTAATTCTGAAAATTAATTAAATGGCTGGAAATTGCTGAAAATGGATTAAGAAAGTTTGCACTTGGCAAAACTTTCCCATGCAAGTTGGGGGAAGGCTAAATAGGGCTGAAGGGAGAGGGAAATCTCGTTTTTTCATTTTGGAGCTGTTGGAAAGAGGTGTTGGATTGTTGTTGCCAGCTTTTGGGGCCATTTCCTAGCCATTGGAGACCATTTTGGTGATGGAGATTGCATATTCTTGACCTTGGGAAGCTAGCAATTGCTGCTGATGCACTTTCTCCTGAAGATCACAGTCTCTGATGCTCCTATTGTTGTTGGTGCATCCATTTGGGGCTGATTCAGTAGGGTAGCAACTCATTTTGATCAGTTCTTCGCGACAAATCTCAAAATTTTCTCTCTTTACAGCATTCTCTCATCTCCTTCAGCCTATGCTCAGCCATTCTCAGTAATTCTCAGCCATTTGGAGGAGATTTCAGCCATTTTTGGTGGGCTAATCTGTAATTTCTGCAGTAAACCCTAATTTACAGCAGAAATTAGGGTTTAGCAGCCACCTTGGGATCCGTGCCAAAGATTGAATGCTCAAGGGACTGAAATCAGCAACTGATAATTGAAGCTTATCGAAGGATTTCAGGATCCAGCCCATCCCGAATTGATTTGGGGCAGCATTTGGCCAGCCAAAGGTCAAATCGGAGAAGAAGTCCTAGGTGAATCAAGGGGCAAATGACCCAAAAGGATTGCTGGTTACTTATGATAGCAAGAGCAATTGGTTAGTAGGAGGAGATTGAAGAATCTCGAGTTGTACTCCTTCTAATTGAATGAAAGCTAAAGAAATATCGCAAGGGGCGCCAATTTTGGTGCCAACAAGGAGTCTATTGTCCAAGAATGTTATGGTAAAGCGTGTATTTCATTTTATGTGCATTTATTTATTGTTGTAATTAACTCTTAAATCAGGTTATCACCACCCATTCCAAGAAGGAAGGCTGGTTTCACAAGGACTGAGTGTCTCGATCGTCGCGCTCCCCATCACTACAAACTGGTATCAAAGTTCAGATTTCACAAGCTTCCTGAGACCGCATCACAAGCTGCTCGAGCCACTAGGCTCATTCAGCCCAGGTTGTGATGAAGACCAGCAATTGGGCGACAGGGCAACAATCAGGTGACCAACAGGCGTGTGTGGCAATGGTGCAACGGGCTGGACGAGCACGCAACGGCCTGACGACCAGGCAACAACCAGTCGAGCACGGGAGCAGGTGTGCAACATCGTGCAATGGGGTGTTGACCAGCGTGGCAGTTGACAAACAACGAATGTTGACAACGGCAGCCAGACGCACGATGGACGGGACCAGTAGGGCGCGCGACGGTCCGGACCCGCGAGGCGAGGACAATCCTAACAGGTCAACAAATCTATCATCCAAAAACTTTATTTTCTTCAAAAATCTTTTTTCAAACTCCTTCTAACTAGGATTCGCAGGCGCAAGCACAAAAGGTTAGATTTGTGCAATCTTGACCAAGAAATTTGGGGCTTCTCTAGACTGAGTACTGTTCATGCAAAATTGAGGCATCTGTGTCAAAAATTGCAGACACTGTGTGCATTTGAATTGGGGATTTCGCCAAAATTATTGAAATTTTGCTCATCTGAGTGAAATTTCTCAACATTGGACCCATAAAATTTGGGGCTTTTATCGTATTGGTGAAATTCTATTCAGCTGAGTCAAATTGGCTGACATTGGTGCACATTTGGACCCGAAAAATTTGGGGCTTTTGACCGTGGGCGTCAAATTTTATGCCCGTGGGTACATGTACAACAAAAATTGCAACTAAAATTTGGGATTTCTCATGTAAAGTAATGTATTTGCCCTTGGAACTGTAATCAGTTGTGCAATGCTATAGCACATGGTTTGGTGCTTCTGAGAATTTACTTACAAATTTGAAATTCCTGCTTCTACGTGGTCATTTATTGCTGGTTGGTACTTGTTTGTACCTTGGTCACTTGTGTGAATGTTCGAGCCTACATTTACTAAATTTCTGGTCACATTTGGGCTGAAAATCATGGCTGGCAGCAATGACAGCAATAATCTCATGCGCATAAAGAAGCTTGAAGGAGCACATAACTTTGTAGTTTGACAAAAACACTGCTACAATATCTTGTTGCAAAAGAAGCGGGCAAAGCCGATTAAAAAAAAAGGGGTAAAACCCGCAAATATGGAACGGGACGATTGGGATGAGTTAAATGAGCTTGCATACTCAACCATCGAGCTATCGATTTCTGATGCCTTGCTATTTAACATTGAAGGTTTGGATTCTATATTTGCTATTTGGACTCCACCAGAAGGACAGTATGCGCAGAAGAGTGCTGCAAGCAAAGTATATTGACTAAAAAAGCTTATGGATTTGCGTATGAAAGAGGGTATAGCAATGTCTACTCACTTGAGTGAGTTTAACTTCATTTTCAGCTAGCTAGTTGCCTTGAAGTTCTTGATTGATGAAGAATTTAAGGCTACATTCTTGCTTTGCACTCTTCCAGAGAGTTGGGATACATTCATGACTACTATGAGCAATCTAATGCGATTCTTTTGTATGCTGATGTAGAGAGTGCTCTACTCATGGAAGAAATGAATCGGTAGAACAATGCACCCAATAAGTCTTCCAGTGCTTTGCATACTAGGGGCAAATCACAGCACAAAGACAAATCTGATAGCAAGGGACGTAGTAAATCACGTGGCAAAGACGTTGAATGTCATCATTGTGGCAAGAAGGGTCACTTTAAACGTGACTGCTGCAGATGGAAGAAAGAAAAGGAAAGGGCAAGAAAACAGATGATAGCAAGGAAGAGAAGAAAGAGAGTCAACCTAAAAAGAGCAATGTCAAAATTGAAGAGGTGAATGTAGTCACTCATGAAAGTGATAGTAGAAATGATATACACTTTGTCTCTTCACACTTTAGTGCATATGTTTTACTTGCAGATACAGATGATGGCATGCATACCTGGATTCTCGATTTAGGTGCCTTCTTTCATGTCACCCCTCATCGTGAGTGGTTCTCTGCCTATACAGGGGGTCGACATGGTGTTGTCCATCTTGGGGACAACTATGCATGTGACATTGCAGATATTGGCAATGTGCAGTTGCAGTTTCAGCATGGTTCTGTCTTCACACTTCAGCATGTACAGCATGTACCTCAGCTCAAGAAGAGCTTGATTAGCATAGGGCAACTAGATGATGATGGATTTCATACCACCTCTGGTGATGGTAAATGAAAGATCTATAAGGGATCTAGAGTGATTGCCAAAGGTTGTAAAAATGATACCTTGTATCCTCTCCATGTATCTAGTATGAGTGATCATGTTGTTGCCGTGACTGAGCAACCAAGTGTTTCTTTGTGGCGTGGCCGGTTGGGACACATGAGTTAAATTGGAATGAAAGTGCTCTCTCATTTGGGTTACTTGCCTTGTCTTCATTATACTAATTTTGAGCATTGTGATCATTGTGTTTATGGTAAACATGCACAGACGTCTCATAAAAAGTCTCTCTCGCTAAAATCTTCTTCTCTAGAGTTAGTACATTGCGATGTATGTCAAATACCAAGGTTATCTTTAGGGGAAAAGAAATATTTTGTCACCTTTGTCGATGATGCTACACGAAAGGTATGGGTTTATCCTATTCGTAGCAAGGATAAAGTGCTTGACAAGTTTAAAATTTTATTAGCATTGGTTGAAAATCAAACTGATAAGACACTTAAGTGTCTTCGCTTTGACAATGGTGGGGAATATGTGTCGAAGGCCTTTCAGGCATTTTGTGACAGCAAAGGGATAAAGAGAGAGCTCACTGCCTCTCATAATCCATCCCAAAAAGGCGTTGCAAAGCGTATGAATCGAACCATACAGGATAAGGTCCGTACAATGTTGTCTCATGATGCATCACCCCATGGTTTTTAGGCAGAGGCTGTTATGACAATTGTACACTTGATTAATCAGTCACCAAACACTGATATGTATGTTATTTGTTTTGACAGAGGAGGCAACTCAGCCTCAATCTAAGTTAGACAAGGACACGAGCTCTGATATGTATGTTATTTGTTTTGGCAATGAACATGCTCTGTTTTACGATCTACAAGCCAACCATCCCCAAAAAAAACAAAACAAAAGTTCACAGTGGTTTCTATATCACTTTCGTAGGTCATGGTAGGCATCAAGACACCTAAGGTGTGTCCTTTGTCCAATACCTTGGTCCCTCTAAGGGTGGCCCTTTATGTTAGCAGTCATGTTAGTCATACACTATCATCTCCTACCTTTGAGCCTCAATCTAAGTTAGACAAGAACATGAGCTCTGATATGTATGTTATTTGTTTTGACAGAGGAGGCAACTCAGCCTCAATCTAAGTTAGACAAGGACACGGGCTCTGATATGTATGTTATTTGTTTTGGCAATGAACATGCTCTGTTTTACGATCTACAAGCCAACCATCCCCAGAAAAAACAAAACAAAAGTTCACAGTGGTTTCTATATCACTTTCGTAGGTCATGGTAGGCATCAAGACACCTAAGGTGTGTCCTTTGTCCAATACCTTGGTCCATCTAAGGGTGGCCCTTTATGTTAGCAGTCATGTTTGTCATGCACTATTATCTCCTACCTTTGAGCCTCAATCTAAGTTAGATAAGGACACGAGCTCTGATATGTATGTTATTTGTTTTGACAGAGGAGGCAACTCAGCCTAGAGCATGCATTTCTTTCTCGGTTGGTTTAGGTGTGTTCAAACTGGCTGGTTATTTTCCAGCTCAGTGCATTTCTTTTCCAGTAGTTTTTTGGCTATGTTCACACCACAAGATGAAGGCAACCAGAATTTTTATTGGTGACTGAATTTCCTACAGCATTTATTGAAGGTCAGCCAGCATTTATGGCCTCTTTTTTAAGCATTCGGCTAGTTTTGGGGATTTTTTGCTATATAGCCCACGGTCAGTGCCTCCAATATGATAGATCGAAGAGTGAAACCTGAACTAGTCAAGATTGGTCCCAGCGCTCTCTCTCTCTCTCTCTCTCTCTCTCTCTCTCTCTCTAAATGTGTGTGTGTGTGTGTGTTCCTTCCTTTCTTTCTCCCTGCCTGCACAAATACTTGGCAATCTGTCTGTCAACTAAACAGCATTGTATTTGGAACATGATATCTCGAATCGAATGTTCTTTCACAATTCAAACCACAATCTATCCAGGATCTAGACGAAGGGATACGAATGTCCAGGAAAGGTATTAGGGTTAGGGTAACGGTGCAGAAAAGCTTACCGTGGCTTCTGAGCCTGGCGCCTAGGGCCGCAACGTATCGCTGCGAAGCCGGTGGGAATGCTTTAGACAGAAGCTTCGCCATAGCGGTCCCTCCCGAACAGTAAGGAGGAGATCACCGGTGATCAGAGACTACGTTCGAAGGTTTGCTGAAATTGATCTAATAATTAAAGTGTTAAAAATAATGCTAAACGCCAATGGGATGGGAATGCGTAGGTGCGTGAGTTGAAACCTTGGATATATCCGTTCAACTTTCAAGCATCTTTCTAACTTCACATCTTAGTGTCTTTAATATCAAACTTAGTGTTTTGTGAGAGATCTCTCTCTCTCTCTCATATAGTATTGAGGCCAGCTCACATATAGTGTTAAGATCGGGTCCTTAGTCTTCACCAAAGTATTCTACCTTTCACCTATTCCATGCTATTTTTGCAGTTCTAACAATTTTGTTAAAGTTTGCAATTTGAATTGTTGCGATCTCGATTACAATGGTAGTGTACTCTCCTTCCCAAGTTCAATGTTTGGGCTTTTCTATATTGTATACATTCTACATTTCATTATTGCCAAAGCACTTTTTGTGTTGCATGCATTCTATATGCAACAAGCTTCTCTCAAGTTCCTCAGTGGAGTTCAATCATTGCACTATGGCATCATGGTTTGTATTTTTGTTGCAATTTTATTGTTGGAAATACATTTTTGTGTTGTCCTCCATTTAACAAGCCCCCTCTTAAATTCATGATAAGAGTTCATGCTTTGTAAAGTAGCATCATGGTTTTTTTAAGTTGTTTCAACTTTTTTTTTAAATGTTGTTTCCATTTTGTTTTTTTTAAGTTCATATCATTCTTATCCACTACCCCCACCCCCCCCCCCCCAAGCCCTTCAATTTGACTCCATGCTCCTTTAAAAATGTATGGGTATTGAGGGTGGAATCACTCTCCAAAGTTCCACATTTTCTACATGCTCTTTCACTTACCCTATCCTTTAATCATGCAAAATTATCCAATTAAGGATAATTCTGTACAAACTACTTCCACCCATAGCTTCAACTCCCACTATTGGACATCTTGCTCCTTAGTTATTGGTGTAGTCCTAGTTTGCTTGAGACTCTCTCTCTCTCTCTCTCTCTCTCTCTCTCTCTCTCTCTCTCTCTCTCTCTCTCTCTCTCTCTCTCTCTCTCTCTCTCTCTCTCTCTCTCTCTCTCTCTCTCTCTCTCTCTCTCTCTCTCTCTCTGTGTGTGCATGCTTTCTAGTGCTCTACTCTCATTGCAAAGGCTCTTTCTTGCTCAACCTTCTTGCACTTTTCCACCATACCTCCATCTAATATTCTTTTGAGCAAAGAATAACACTACAATAAAATGATTGGGACAATGTTGCATGCAACAAAGGCATGAATTGATAGATTTTTGCATGTTGTCTTAGATATTATTACGAGAAACCAATGGTAAGATGTAAAGTCAATGGAGAGAGAGAGAGAGAGAGAGAGAGAGCAAAGCACACTAAGTTTTTGTGGGTAATCAATTATCCGTATTATTCATTATCTTCACTTAAATATGACTTCACTATGTGTATTAGTATAAGGGATACTTGCCAACAATACTCAAATGATAAACTCTTCGGGAGTTTGTCATCTATATAATTCTTGACAACTCAATCCACTTTATTGATGCATCTTGCTTATGAAGTGATATTTCAACTCAGTATGCTTTGTCTTTGCATGAAAGATAGGATTTTGTGTCAACTAGATGGGATTCTAACTATTGTAATGCAAAGTGGTCACCAATCATGAAATGCCCATACCTCCCATTAGTTGAATAAGCCATATAGCTACCTTACATGCCTCAATGATTGCAACATATTCAATCGCAATGGTAGAAAAGGTCATGCATGCTCGCAATCTAGAGATCCATAAAATTGCACCTATTGTAAACATGAAAATAAATCCTATTACAAAGTCTACATTCCCTACAAAGTTAGCATGCCCAATGATAAATGTGACCTTCCTTGTACTTAGGCAATGCATCAGATGGAGACATTTTTAGCTTACAAACCCATTTGCATGGTAATGCATGCTTTCTCTAAGTTAAAAGAACCAAATCCCCAATGGCATTCTTAATTAAAGATTCCATCTCTAAGTGCATAGCCTTCTTCCAATTATGACTAAGTCCTCAATAAATTGGTTCTACAACCATATATATTAATTTATAACTTGAATTAATGGGTACTAATCTATTAGATCTAGAAGAAGAAAAAAACATATCTTCCCTTTGGAAAATTTTCTCAAAAACACTCTAACTAGATCATATGGGACTTCGAGATCATAAGTGATTGTAGCCCTTTCTTTATTAAAGCTTTAGCTCTAACATGTTGCCTATCTCAAGAGGAAGTTGATCAATGTAAACCATCATCCATACAAGCTAAATAACTCTTTTCAATAGATTTCCCATTTGATTTACATTTCCTAAGACTTTTTAAATTAGACTTGATAGCTCAAACAAAATATTGTTTGCACTCTAATAAAATAGGCAAACCCAAAAAGTTCTTAAAGAATTGTTGTAACACATTTAGACTTTTTATCAAGTGTCAATGTGGTGCCACAAATAATCCCTATTCCTCATCCATAATATGGGTTGATCATCTACTATGGTATGTTTTCCAAAATCTGCCAAATTTCTTTTCCTTTTCCTTTGGCCTCTAGCCCAAGTCTTTGCATTCATAAGACAGGTTTCCACCATGCTTGTAAAAGTCATATAAACCCTTATCATCTACTATTTCTTTCACTCATTCATACTTGATGTTGTAATAAATATTTATTATGCATCCTCCACCACTTCTCTACTACCTTTGTCTTGCCCAATGTTCTTGTCTTTCTTCTTGCTACCTCGCTATCTTTTTTCTTAACATTTATTCCCCTCCTAGATGAGTTCTAGCCCCATGGCACTTTCATGAAGAGGATGGTATAGTTGTATTAAGAGGCTTTGGGACATTTGGTGAGGAAAATAGGAGGGGTGTAATGAAAGAGACCTAACTCTCCTAACTAAGGGAGAGAAGAGAGAGAAGGACTGCAGGAGAAGAGGGAGAGGAGAGAGAAAGACAGAAAGAAGAGAGAGAAAGAGAGGAAAGGGAAGAAGAAGAGGAAGAGAAAGAAGAAGCCATGGAAGCTTGAGAAGGTGAAAAGAGAGTTTCTTGATAATTTCTGTGGTCCTTAAAATACCCTCTTACACCTTATATACCATTAGTGTGACTGGTATGTTCCCATGCCATGTTCCTGTAATCCCTGCTCATTACAAACCATCCTGTCCCATAAAGTTTTTGTCCTAAAAAACAAGGGATGTTGTCTTGTCCTGTAAGGGTGTGCTATAGGAAATTAGCCCTAACTTTGTGTGAGAAACTCCGAATGGGACAATTGAGGTGTCCCATGAGATGTTCTTTCAACCATGTGGGTGGGGTGGGGCTGCAATTAGGCCAGGACCAAAACTATTGCAAAATAGAGGGCTGTCTAAGAGTTACTAGTGTGCTGTCTTGGATGGTATGGCTGGAGAAAAACAGTCATAACTTCCTCTAGGAACTCCGATCAGGGCAAATGAGGTGGTGGCGTGGAGCCCTTGAGGTGTACTTTCAGCCCATATACAGGGGATGGGGCTGAAAATGGATCAGGACCAAAACTGGTGCAAAATAGGTGGCTGTCCAGACGCAGAGTGCAACCCAAAAGAGGTTTCATGGTTAAGTTCCAGCCAATACGGCCTCTTTGAGGTGTGAAAATTCATCCAAGATAGATGCTGGGCACCAAGAAGCTTCCTCTATTGGTAGGCCTTGCTATTTGATCAAGTATTCATGGATGGAATGGGTGCGGAGTTGCTTTTCACGCTTCCCAATGACCGCTTCAGGAATATACTGGATAAGGCCCTCCTCATCTATGGGGGTTAGCTCCTCTACATGATCTTTGGGAGTGCCAATGAAAGGTTTCAATTGGCTTACATGGAAGACATTATGGATCTTAGTAGTGGGAGGGTGTTGGAGATGGTAAGCCAAGTCCCCGACCTTCTTAATGATTGTGTAGGGCCCATAGTAACGGTGTGCCAACTTGTTGCAAGAACCGTCCTTTAATGTAGCATAATGGGACTTGGGGACCTTGAGGACTACCCATTCACCCTCTTGAAAGTCAAGGGGTCTTCTTTTTGCATCAGCATGGAGCTTCATGTGCTCTTGAGCCCTTTTGAGGTTTGCCTTGCATTGTTAAAGTAAAGCTTGCATGCGGTCCAACTCTTATTTTCCAAGGGGGTTGAGCTTTTCATTGAAGATCACGGTAGGAAGGGGTACCCGATAACCATACAATGCTTCGAAGGGAGAGACTCCAATGCTCGAATGAGTGGAGTTGTTGTAAGAAAATTTAGCCAAGTGTAGCCATGGATCCCAAGAATTCCATATCATGACAAAAATATCTCAAATAAGTTTCAAGCCACTTATTGACTCGCTCAGTCTGCCCATCCCTTTGGGGATGATAGGCTATAGACGGAGCCAATTTGGTCCCCATGGAGCTGAAAATTGTCTGCCAAAACTGACTCATAAATTTGGTGTCCCGATCATGTACTATGACGTGGGGTAAGCCATGCAACTTAAAAACATGCTCCATAAACTGAGTGGCAAATTGAGATGCTGTAAACTGAGATTCTGTAGGGATGAAATGGGCTGCTTTAGTGAGTCATTCAACTACCACATAGATGCTATCCCAACCCTTCTTGGTTGTAGGTAAACCAGTTATGAAATCCATGGT
The DNA here is from genome assembly GCF_053477565.2 of Lygodium microphyllum. Lineage (NCBI taxonomy): Eukaryota > Viridiplantae > Streptophyta > Polypodiopsida > Schizaeales > Lygodiaceae > Lygodium > Lygodium microphyllum. The sequence goes on from NC_141155.1 coordinate 62,949,509, forward strand.
AATGTGGGTCCATGTTCCTTCGGGGATAGGTAAGGGCTGCAACAATCCACCTGGTTTAAGAGTGCTATCTTTATTTTGCTAACAAGGCACACATCTAGACACAAAGTCTTTAACATCCCGCCATAGTCATTTCCAATGGAAGCGGTTTGTAATGAGTGGGGATTACGGGAAGATGGCATGGGAAAATACCGGTCACACTGACGGTATATAAGGTGTAAGAGGGTATTTTGAGGACCACAGAAATTATCAAGAAACTCTCTTTTCACATTCTCAAGCTTCCATGGCTTTCTTCTTCCTCTTCTTCTTCTTCTTCCCTTTCCTCTCTTTCTCTCTCTTCTTCATGTCTTTCTCTCTCCTCTCCCTCTTCTTCTACAGTCCTTCTCTGTCTTCTCTCCCTTAGTTAGGACAGTTAGGCTGCAGGGTATTGTAGAATGCCTTGTGGATTTCGGGGAGCTGAAATAGATCTTAGCTGAAGGAAGTGATATTGAGAAAATGTTTAAAATTGATACAGCTTCTATTCCATCTTGGTATGCTGCTATTACACACTATATATCAACAGGAGAGACGGTTGTCAAAGTCTGAAAAGAGAAAAATCAAACAACAGGCATTGAAGTTTTCCTTGATCGCAGGGACACTATATCGGCAGGGTGTTGATGATATCTACCGCCGATGTGTGATGCCTGACGAGGTTCCTTTTATATTAGAAGAGTGCCATGACTCTGCATGTGGAGGGCACTTTGCTGGACGGTTGACGGCGCAGAAAGCTTTAAGAGCTGGGTATTGGTGGCCATCCATCTTCCAAGATTCTTTTGAGTATGTTAAGAGATGTGATACCTGTCAAAGGCATGACAGTAGAGAAAATAGGAAACGCCCACTTACGCCTATCATGGCTATCCTTCCATTTGAGAAGTGGGGCATTGACTTTGTGGGTCCTATTACCCTGTCGTCTACTACTCAGAAGAGATATATTATAGTGGCCCCACTGATTATTTTACAAAATGGTCAGAAGCGTAGGTGACGAGGTAGGACAATGCAAAAGAGACTGCAAGTTTCCTTTTAGAGCAGATTATCTGCCATTTCGGTCCCCCAAAGGAACTAGTGTTGGACCGTGGAACACATTTTTGAACAAAGTGATCAAAAGCAGTGATCAAAAGCTTGACTAAGGCTTGGCAAATCAAGCATAATAAAACGACTCCTTATAATCCACAAGCAAATGGGCAAGTGGAAAGTACTAATAAGCAGCTTGTGGGTATCTTGTCCAAAATAGTCTCTGAGAAAAAACGAGACTGGGATAGGAAGTTGTATGTGGCAGTATGGGCATATAATACCACGTTCAAGTGAGCTACCGGCCATACTCCATTTAAATTAGTTAATGGGGAAGAGTGTGTGTTACCCCTCGAGATTGAATTGCCAACCATACGGTTTGCCATTAACCATTCTTTGGGAGATGAGGATTCCCTTTTTGAATGTTTCGCGACCATAGCCCACCTGGATGAATTGAAATTGCAGAGCTTATTATACCAGGAGGTAGCTAAATGTCGAATGAAGCAGTTGCATGACCTTAGAGCAAAGAAATATACCTTTAAAAAAGGGAAATTAGTCCTCTATTACGATGTGCGTAGGGAGCTGTTTCCAGGAAAGCTGGAACCTAAATGGGATGGTCCCTACAAGATTGTGAGGCTCGAGAAAAATAGGTCTACGGCTCCATTAGCTGATTTACAGGGAGTAGAGTTTAAAAATAAGGTTAATTTTAATAAGATTAAACCTTATTATTTTTAAGTATGCTAACACAAAGAAAATGCATTACAGGTCCATGCTGGGGATGATTTGAGACCTGCAAAAGAGCTTAAAGCTGGTTGATGGGGCGGTTAATTCCTTATTTGGAGCACCTATATCTGGAGCAGCGATACCATCAGGGGAAACTTATCTGGTGGAGCAAAGGATACAAAGTGATTGAGCAAGAAGACGGAACCTTTGTGTGGGAGATCAAAGTCTTCTGCCATCACTGCTTACGACTGTTGACAAGTATCCCTGTTGAGTTCAATGAAGGAGGTGGGATGGAGCCGTCAGTTCATCCTCTCAACATGATAAACTTTGATTACCACAATTACGAATAGAGGGATTCGTGATGGCCGGCTGTGTAAACCCATTGTGGACGTACACATTATATTTTGACGGAGCGTCCAGGGGCCCTAATAAAAAAAGGGAGTGTTGGAGTAGTAATTCGAGATCCCGGACGAAGAGTTACGATGAAGTTAGCTGCTTATCTCGGGTAGGATTCACTAACAATATGGCTGAGTATAAAGCCTTGATTATGGGACTGCATATTTCCAAACAAGGTGGTATTCGTCAGTTGTTAGTAAAAGGGGATTCCCAGTTGATCCTGAATCAGCTAGATGGGACATACACAGTGCAGAATCCCATTCTTTGTATGTATCATCGGACTGCTATGACCCTACTTGAAGAGTTTGAGAGAGTGTCTTTTCAGCTGATTCCACGTTACTGGAATCAGTTTGCGGATTCATTGGCAAATCTTGCTTATGAGGAAGACCTCTTCTTCAATTGTGGTCCTAGTTTGGATATTGTGATCAATGATGAAAGAGGACCTGGTCGTTTGTGGGGAATGTTAAGAGGGCCGATTAAGTTTTGTGGTGAAGTGTTTTATTTCATTAGGCCAAGAGGGCCAGTTGTCTGTTTAGTGCAGGTGCGGTTGATGGTTTCTTGTTTTAGTTTTGTGCTAGACAGGTTTGAAAGAAGAGCTTGGAAGGAGCCTTTGTTGCATGGAAGCTTCTCGTGGCCCTATCCAGGTGATATCTTTCCTTTATGAGTACTGTGGGTTTTGTGCTATATGTGTTTGTGTACTTGTAGGGGATTTTCTTTTCTTGTTGGAGACTGGCGTCCAAGGCATGAAGTCCTAGGTTTAGGTTAAGTATGTTTGAGGGAGGTCTGAGTAGTCATTGCCTCCTATAAAGACATTGCCCGACATCAAAAGACCTGTTTTAGAAGGGAGTTCTAGTGACCCTGTTCTGCTAGCCTGCTAGGCAGCTGTTCTTGGAGTTCTTGTTAGTTGTGAGGCAGTTAGAGAAGCCGCTAGAAGAAAAATAATGATGATAGAAGGAAAAAAACCTTGAATATCTTAAAAGAAAATAACGATATAAAAAGGTGTGTAAAAAGGGGTTCTACCCCCTATAAAAATAGAAAAGAAAAGAAAGGAAAATTTATGAGCAGTTGATCATCACCTAGTGAAGGCCTGGTAGGTTCCTGGGGACGAGTCAGACCCGAGGCCGATGCCTTGTCTTCCTAGGGGTGGCATCTTGCTGAAAAAGAAGAAATTAAGGAAGGTTGGAGCGAAAATAAAAGTGAGAGTCAGAAAAGGATTAAGTGTCGCCTTGTGAGGGCTTGGTAGATTCTTGGGTACCGAGACAGGACCTGAGGCCGATGCCCTGTTCTCCTTGGGTCACTACGCTCAGCTCCCTCCTCTTTACATGCCCGAGTATGGAACATAAAAACCCTAAAAGAAGAAATGTGCTGACAGGAAATACCTCTTGATCAGGCTATAGGAGTCCTCGCCTAGTAGGAGCTCCTGGTTGTGTTGTCCTTAGTTAGGTAGGTAGTTCAGACCACCACTTAGGGCAACCTCTTTGATAGTTCTTTTTAGTTTGGCCGTGTTGGAGCAGTTGGTTAGTGACTGGCTTCGGACCTTTTATCAGATCATGCTAGGCCTACTCCTTGTGGATGTCATGCCTTGGTTTTGTCAAGGGGTAGGGTGAGCATTGTGATGTGTTTTAATATGTATCTATTTTGTATCAGCTTGATGCTTCCTTTGGTTGTTTTGTGCAGATCTATTATGGGATTCGACGGGCTGAGTCGCCCTATCCTGTGGTCCCCAATGAGAGCGGAGTTTTGATGCCGAGAAATGCTTAAAAATAGCTAAAAATTACGAATATCAAGGGAAAAATATTCAGCGTCGAAGGCGACGGCTCTGGCTAGAATGATTTTAAGTGTCAAGTGCATTAAAGGCGCCCCAACGACACTTGTTGATTTTTGATAATTTTTCAAACTATTGTGCGGGTTGTCAGGAGTTATCGGCCAATGGGGGATGTCAAGCCGGACGCGTAGAAATTTGCAGGACTCGATTTGGACACCGGACGGAAAAATGGCCAACAAATGGGCAAGATTTGAAGAGGTGGACCAAAGTTTGGCCAAATGGTCATGATCTTTGGGGGGGGATGTAGCATTTGGATGTAGCATGAAACTTTGGGGAAAAATCATGATGAAGAAAACGTGGGAAGAGGACGTGCAGGAAGACGCCAAAAAATGCGCCATGATCTTGATGGATCATGATGGGTGGCTGCAAACAACCCCCCTGTTTGACATTGGACCTTGGTTCCCTCCTGTATGTTGACTCTATCGCCGCCTCTCGCCCGTCAAATGGTGGCCTGGATGAAGATATCTAATTCTAGTCTTTCTCTCTCCTCCCTCTCTCTCCCTTAAGGGGCTGTTCTTGTGTGGAAGAAGACAATGAAGAATGGTGAAGGAAAGCTTGTCCGGATGAGACCGGATTGCTTCCGGATGGATGAAGACATGAAGAGTGTTGTTCTTGAAGATGCTGAGCATTAAATGCATGCTGGAAATCGGTCTCGTAATCAAGACCAAGAAACCGAGACATGAAAATAAGCGGTAATGCTATTTTTATGAAGAAAAATGATCTTTTTATGCTATTTGCTTTATGAAACTTTGTTCATATGGGATGAAAGTTCATTATAATATTGTTTGCCATGAGTTTCAACTGTTTGCAACCTGAAAATCAGAAAATATAAGGCTACATGGCCGAAATTAGTGTTAAAATACATGAAAAACACGCGTTTTAAGGGTAAAATTGGATTTTTTGCTTTATAAATGAGAAATATGATATGTCACACCAACTAGATCTGAGTTTTTATTGTCAATGAAACTAAGGGCCACAGCCCACAATCAATTTTCATTTTCAAGCATTAATTATTAAAGAAAAATAGAGAAAAATACTCAAAAATGGAAAAAATGGGTTTAAAATTAGGGAAAAATGGAAATGGACTAAGGAAAATTAGGAAAAAATATATCTATGTTTGTGCAATGTATAACAATGGCAAAGCATGAGGTTGGCCTCGATTTGTCCCCGTTTCTATGTTTTGTGCGTATTTATCATTCTTTTAAAAGGGAGAAATACATAGAAACCCTATCTAACTGATTAATGATGGAAAATGCTAAGAGCTAGATGAAGAGGGGCTGAAACACTGAAAGATAAAGAAAAGATTTGATTTGTGCATTATACTTGGCAAATAGGAAACGGTTTAAATAAAGAGGATGGGAGCATGAGTATATGGCTTGGTGCCTCCTTTCAACGCAGTACGCGTTAGAGAAATTCATGGAAAGAATGCTTTATGTACCATGCACGATGCTGATTTTTTATTTTGTCTGAGCACATAGCCATACATAATTTGCATTAAGCATAATAATTAAAAGGTATCAGAAAACCTCATGGATGCATGGCACCTGTCTTCCTTAGTTGTGACCAATGATGAGCGTGAGAGGATGTCCCAAGCTATAGGTTAGTCGTTGGGTCCTAAAGGGAAATTGTAGTGAGAAATGGTACATCCTGGAACGTAAAATATCAGTACCTTGAGAGGAGTTTGTGCTCGTATGTGTTATATGTCTAGCAACGCATCAAAGGGCCAATCCCTGAGATGTAGGAGAGCTGCAGTGGGGCTCCGACTATTAGTCGGTGGAGTGCCTCCTATATGTGTGTGACGAGGCGTTATGCCTAAGTACTTTGGGATCTCCCTCTGAGGAGTTTAAGGGAAATGTTGGACTATAAACTATAAACGCATTAATTAAGCTTTAGGGTGGTTTGTCCTTTAGCATTAGATTGACACTCCTGGTCCGCGAGGCCGTGAGGGTGTTTGTGTGTCATGAGCATGAGGTCCGGCTAGTGCTATATCCAGTGCCGGCCCATTTCAGGTCCCATCAAAACTCTAGCTACAATGGTATCAATGCCAACTAATCCTATCATTGAGTTGACTAAGGATGAAGAAAATAAGGACCTAGACTATCAACAATTGTTTTGGGAAGTTCAGAATAAGGAACAAGATCCCAAATTCAAGACTAAGTATTAAGAATTCTCTACAGATGAAGACGAAGGACTTGTTTATTTCAGAATGAGACTATGCATTCCTTCAAGTCATCAGACTCTCAAAAGAAGGATACTTTGGGAAGCACACGACTTTCCTTTTTCAAGTCACTCGGGGTATGCAAAAACTCTTAATCCTGTTAGGAAAAGCTATTACGAGCAAAGACTGAAGGGTAATGTACTTATGTCACTAAATTTCTAAATTGATGAAGGGTAAAATCTGAATGTGTCAAGTTACTAAGAAGACTCTAGCCACTTGACATTCCCTAGATGAAATGGAAGTTTATTAGCATGGACTTTGTAGTTGGGTTACCTTTTGTCCAATAAGGATATAACTCAATAATGGTAATAGTAGACATGCTAACAAAGGTCACTCATCTTATTCCAACAAAAACTAATAACAAAGCTTCAGATATTGCAATAATTTTTGTAAAAGAGATTTTTAGGTTACATGGGTTACCTAAAAGGATCATCAGTGATCATGATTCTCTTTTCACATCACATTTCTAGAAGAGTTTATTTGAAGCCATTGGGACCCAACTTTGTTTCTCAGCACTGCTTATCATCCACAAACTAATGATAGGCAGATAGAATGAGTTAATCAAGTGATTGAGGATATTCTATGCGTATATTGCAACAAGGAACCTAAAAGGTGGATTCAATATCTATTCTTACTGGAATTTGCTTAAAATGCCTCCTATAATCGAAGTATTCAGATGACTCCATTTCAGGCACTATATGGTCAAGATTGCTATATGCTACTTAATGTTTCCAGTCCTACTTTAAGGGTAGAAGCTTTGAGAAAAATGTTACAAGAAATGGATAATCAAATCAAGATTATCAGACAAGATATTCAAGCTGCTAAGGATTGACAAAAGGCGTATGTTGATCTCAAAAGGCAAGAATGAAACTTCAAAGAAGGAGACATGGTCTTCGTCAGTGTCCATCCAAAGAAAAGTTCTTTGTCTTTAGGAGAATTTAAGAAGCTAAATCCAAGATATTGTGGACCCTATAAGGTTCTCAAGTGCTTAGGACTAAGTGCTTATAAGATATAACTCCCTGAGAATATAAAAATCCACAATATATTTCATGTTATCTTATTGAAAGCATACGTAGCTAACCCTAACTATATCCTTGATGATCAACAAGTTGTAATACCTAACCAAGAAGTCCTTGAGCTACAACAACCTGACATAGTAATTGATGTAAGGGAGAGAAATTTGAGGAGTAGAACCCTTAGAGAATATATTGTCCAATGGAAAGACTATCCTGAAGAGGATGAGGATATCTTGATTCCTCTAAGGGGGAGAGGATGTGATATCCTAACTTTGATTTAAAATCTTCCGGACTTCTCGCAAAATGGACATAAAGAACTCTAAAATCATTAAATAGAGAATATCTTGAGCAAAAAAGAAAACCCAAGGAGGATCGTAACTCGACATTTTTTCTAGATTGACAAGGGTTGTAGCTACCCATCAGAGAAGCTACCATGTGAACGAGAGTTATGAGCCATATTACTCATTAGTATCAATGTCTATAGTATGGATGGTCCAAAAATACTAGCTTTTTGGATAAAACTAGCATATTTTTGATATTTTGGATATTATTTATTGTAAATATCCTAAAAATCTATGGAAACTTCTAGAACAAGGTATCATGTAAAAAATGCAAGTGGTTTTTAAAGCCAATTTTGGAGATTTAATGCAAAATAAGGATTGGTGAAATCACACGCGTCGCAATCGTAGTTTATAGGCAACAAACAATACTCTGAATGGGGAGAAGAAGGACTAATCTAGAAGATTTATAATCAAGTATCCTAGGGTTTTATCCTCCGTCTGGAGCCAACGAAACCATCAGATTTGCGATTTGAGCATCATATTTCATCTTGGAAGCTTTAGATTATTGATTTTGCCAAGATCCCCTCCATAAAGAGCTCTTCTTCTTAGCCACAACCCTTCTTCTCTAATTTAGCTTTAAATAAGAGACATGGGGAGGAGTTGAGAGAGGTCCGAAGAGGCCCTTCTCAAGAGTATAGAGTAAGAGGGACAAAAAGAGAGGAAGGTAGAAGGATACCCCCCCCCCCCCCCCCTCGAGAGGCTGCAAGAGGAAGCTAGAGAGGGAGAGAGTTAGAAAAAGAGAGAGGGGGAAAAAGACCTGAGAGACTGCGAGAGAGGGTCAGAGAGGAAAAGAATTACCTCGATCTCGGTCTTCATCTTGGTAATATTCTCTCACTCTCTCCGATCCGGAATTCATTCCACCTTCTCTATCTTTGGAACCTGCTCTTCATGAACAATGGATCCAAAGCAACGAGGCAAAATAACCATGAAATCCATTGCAAACCAGTGACCGGCCAAAGACTAAGCCACTTTTAACCAGGTTATCAAGCCAACTCCTAGGAGTTGTTGCACTGAATAGGTGATATTGCACTGAATAGGTGATATTGCATTGAATAGGTGATATTGATAACTAATTTTTATGATTTATCCTAGCCTTCCTCAATATTTACGACACTCATTTGTAGTAGTCCAACTAATCTAATATTGAGAACTCAGTAAGTTTGCTTAATCTTGCACTTCGTCTCTATCTCTGTACTAGACACTAGAATACTAAAACTAGGATTTTTATCCCTTCGCGAATTAACTTCAAAGAATAAATCCAATAGTTCTATCTATTTCCTTTTATTATCAAATCAACTAACATTCCTCAAACCCATAAATTTCAATTTTCTTTTAAAAATATTTCCTTTGTCCAATATTGATATAACTTAATACCTCATCAACACTTTTAATTTGCATGTTCAAAGTAATAACATCGAATTAATTTTCTTTTTCTCTAACCCCAAGAACATTTCATAAAACATCCAAAACTATATTCTTAGGTTTTTTGTAAAAAAGATCCTACTTTTTTTAATTAAAAACATGATTTTTATAAAAAAATACTGTAATTTTCATCCAACATAACTATTTTTTATTTCTATGACATAGTAATCAATCTCTAAATTTTTTTAAAAAATTTCAAAATACTTTTAGAAGTATATAATTTATTATTAAAACATCAAATCTTATAATTAATTAAATTAAATATTTTATAAAAATTTATCTATATCATTTTAAGCCATTTTTAAGCTTTTTCAACTATTTTTTATTTTTAAAATATAAAATCAGACTTACATAAATTATAAAGACTATCCAAAGTTGAAATTTAAGTTTAAAGATATTTTATAAAAATTCTAAACCAAAGAAATATTTATGTGAAATTACTTTTTTCTGTTAAACGAGTTAAGGCACTTACGTAAAGTACGAGAATCATATTTTCGTCTTTGGAAGTCATATCTTTGTAGTCCAGCCTTCTGCTTAGTCTTCTTGATGGTGAGCTCATCATTTTTTTTGCTTCCCCCACCTAATCACGAACTAATTGCTTTATTAGCAATAGAAATGCCCTTTAAAAGTTTAAAGCTATTAAGCTTTAATGAAAAGCTTGGAATCCATGGATTTGTATCTTGGAGGTGACGACTTGGAGAGAAGGAGAGAACTAATTCAATATTTGGCCTATCTCTTCACCAAATTGCGCGTGAGATGGAGCGATTTGAAGAGAAGAAATTCTTCTATCAGCCTATAATCTCATATTACGTCAGTACATTGAAGCTCTATTTTGGCTATTAAGGAGAACGGAGAATGATGTAGAAGCGCAAAGAGATTGGCATCTAATCCATGCCTAACATCATTTATGGGTCCTGTCGAGGCTTTTTAAGCATCGGTTTTTTCTCCTTTGAGCACTTCCTAAGTGTAGTTGAGGCGCCCTCTTCATCATCTAGTTTGTTCTCTCTCTCCCTGTCTATGGGATGGCGTCCCCTTCTTCAAATTTGCTCTCTCTCTCTCTCTCTCACCTCATTGTAGTATACTAGCATTCTCTCTCCCTCTTCAATTTCTCTCTTTGAATTGACAGAAAAAGGCATTTGATAGTGGGGGGAGAAGTGAGAATTTGCATGATGATCACAAAATGCCAGCAAGGAGGAGAAGGAGGATGATGGTGATAGTGATGTTAGAAGCAGCATGGCGCCCCTCCTTCTTCTTCATGACTCCTCCTTCCTCAATGAACTCCTACCCTTCCTCTTCTCCAATTGTCTCCCTTTGGAATTCCTCTCCCTTTCCTAGCTTCTTTTCATCTCCCTCTTTCCATCTTCTCCTATTGATGGCGCCCTCTTTCTTCACTACGACCCCCCGCCCCCTTTATCAACTAGCATCCTCTCTTACATGTTATCCCTCCTTTGCTTGTGTTGGCAGCGTTGATGAGATTACCATCTCAAAATACACTGTCTCTATTGTCATTTGCATTGGAAAGCTGGGCGTATAGCCGCTTTTACTGCCTTCACTAACAAGTGCTTTGGATGTTGACTCAAGAAGTAACCATGCTAGTATCTTGTCACATTAACTCAAATACTCATGGTCCACTAATTTTTATATCCATGTCATTAACTCCACTTACTCGAAGATGTCTCATATGCTTGGCATTGTAGAGTAGTGACTCTCCTTGTCCACACTAGCATTGCCTTTGTTCTTTGACTTCTCCATCCCCTCCTTTAATCTTTAATGTGGTTATCCTGGAAATACAACATTCTCCCTACCATATCCCAATATCTATACTATGTATGATGTGGTGAAAAATTTTCATGTTCTACTACTCCTATCTATGATCATCATCAACGACCAAGACCACTTGTCCAATCTATGCTATCGAATTCATGTCTTTTGCTTTTGCCAAGTCATACTCGACTATACACTCAACCATCTCTAACCTTCCAAAAACAACTCATTTGGATTTGTTAATATATTCTTTATGGAAAGAAAGGTTAAATGATCATCCAAGTTAAAATTCTAATCCCTTTTGATTAGATAAAACTATCGAATTCTACCTGGTATTTTCCTAAGTCCACCCTTTAACACAAAACTCCTTTGAAGTAGGATTTTCCACTTGCTGGATTGTAGAGACACATTCTCCAAAAATGAAATCTTGACAGCATCTTAAATTGATGTGAAAAGTTGGTAACAATGTGCCAATTGTATACAATTTTGCTAAAAAATTTGCAATGTTAGGCATTATTTCTAGGTGTTGTCATTTCTCCCCCACTTAATTGAGAAGTGTCCTCATGAGCACATCTACATCACGAACATCCAGTAGCGCAAACACAGCTACCACAAGCAGTGCGACGCCACCTCAAAAGGAAAATATACTCTCCCTCTCTCAATTGCAAAGCGTCGTTGCGAGCACAGCTACAAGAACTGCAAAATCACTTATATAAAACTAGTAGATACTGAAAAGATAGGAAAATATTTACTGGTGTCATATTATAAACCCAACAAATCAAATATTCAATTAAGTTGTGTAAAAACTTGTGCATACTAACATTCCCTTACTCACTCTCCCCACTTAAGTACATAACATAGCTTCATCCAGTGCAAAGAATATACCAACTAGGAAGCTTTCTAGAGCAACTAAACAACAATAATCCCTCTAGGGAAGAAAATGACACACCACTATCCTACTAGGAATATTGTATTTTGCACTGTCACCTTATAAGTGGTTCTATAGGCCCATAATGCCTCATATAAATGCTCATCCCAATCTCTTCGGTGAGAAGAAACTATTTAAGTTAAAATCCCACAAATAATGCGATTGGTTACTTCAACTTGCCCGTTAGCTTGGGGATAATAAGGCGTTGATTTGTGATGCTTAATTTTGTATATTTTCATTAACACACTAATAAGACCATTCAAGAAATGGGAACCTCGGTCACTTACTAATTCTAGTGGGCAACCAAAATGGGTAATGATATTCTCATACATAAACTTATCCATATCAATGGCTTTATCCATCTTAAGCGCTTTCACTTCTACCCACTTGGTAATATAGTCAATACAAACCAAGATATAACAATTAGATCTATATTTGGTAGGTAGATCAATTGGGCCCACAAAGTCAATTCCCCACTTCTCAAAAGGTGTGAATGACAATATATGTGTCAAAGGTGTAGTAAAACTTTTAGAAGGATGACCAGTCCTTTAACAGACATCACATTTTCAACAATAATAATAATCATCTTTAAAGAGGGTAGGCCGCCAATAACCAGCTAATAGAACTTTCCTTGCAGTTAATTCAATGGAAAAATGGTCACCACATGGCTCATCATGCAATGCCTTAAGAACCACTAGAACTTCATCTTCCCATTTACACATCGTCGATAGATATCCTCACATGGAAAGAATTTATGAAGGTAACCCCCTAATAATCCATAGGATCATGCTTGCATTAAAATTTGTTGCTTCCATCGTTTATCAACACCGGGTGGATAATGAGCGGTACTAAGAAAATTTGCAATATCAGCATACCGTGGAACTTGCATTTCCACAGTAAAAAGTGATGCATCTAGTAAATCATCCTCCACACCTTCTTCCTTATCAGATGTTAATAATCGTGAAAGATGATTTGCTAGAACATGAGCTCTACCAAGAGAGTAACGATTTGAAAATCAAACTCTTGAAATAACAACATCCAACAAATTACATGTCCCGAAAGTTCTACTTTATTAAGCAAATACTTTAATGCCTCATGATCCACATAAATGGTAATTTTATTCCCTAATGAATAATGACTAAAATTTTCCATTGCAAATACCATTTATAAGAATTCTTTCTCGGTGGTCATATAATTTCTTCCCGCACATCACTTAAATTACAACTTGCGTACTAAATTGAATGATCCACTTTATTATCATTTGCTTGGCATAAAACAGCTCCTATAGCATACATAGATGCATTGTTATGAATATGGAATTCTTTCATCTAATCCAAGGGTGTCAGAGAGGATGCTAGTTGATAGAGGGGTGGGGAGGGTCATGGTGAAGAAAGAGGGCGCCATCAATAGGAGAATATGGAAAGAGGGAGATGAAACGAAGCTAGGAAAGGGAGATGAATTCCAAAGGGAGACAATTGGAGAAGAGGAAGGGAAGGAGTTCCTTGAGGAAGGAGGAATCGTAAAGAAGAAGAAGGGGGCACCATGTTTCTTCTAGCATCACTATCACCATCATCCTCCTCCTCCTCCTTATTGGCATTTTGTGATCGTCACATAAATTTTCACTGCTCCCCCCACTATCAAATGCCTTTTGCTATCAAATCAAAGAGAGGAATTGAAGAGGGAGAGAGGGCGCCAGTATACTACAATGAGGTGTGAGAGGCAGAGAGAAAGAAAATTTGAAGAAGAAGGGGGTGCCATCCTATAGAGAGGGAGAGAGAGAAAGAACAGGATGATGAAGAGGGCGCCTCAACTACACTTAAGACGTGCTCAAAGGAGAAAAAACCAATGCTTATAAAGCCTTGATAGGACCCATAAATGATGTTAGGCATGGATTAGATGCCAATCTCTCTACGCTTCTACATCGCTCTCCCTTCTCCTTATAGCCAAACTAGAGCTTCAATGTACTGCTGTAATATGAGATTATAGGATGATAGAAGATTTTCTTCTCTTCGAATTGCTCCACATTGCGTGCAATTTGGTGAAGAGACAGGTCAAATATGAAACTAGTTCTCTCCTTCTCTCCAAGTCGTCCAGAGTATACAAATCCATGGATTCCAAGCTTTTAATTAAAGCTTAATAGCTTTAAACTTTTAAAGGCCATTTCTATTGCTAATAAAGCAATTAGCACATGAGGAGCTAGGGAGAAGCAAAAAAAAAAAAAAAAAAGAGCTCATGATCAAGATGACTAGGTAGAAGACTCGATTGCAAAGGACACGATTTCCAAAGATAAAAATACGATTATCATACTTTACGTAAGTACCTTAACTTGTTTAACAAAAAAAAGTAATTTCACGTAAATATTTCTTTGTTTTGGAATTTTTATAAAGACTTTGAACCTCAATTTCAACTTTGAATAATTTTTAGAATTTATGTACATCTAATTCTACATTTTAAAAATAAAAAACAGTTAAAATGCTTAAAATGACCTAAAATTATATAGATAAATTTTTATAAAATATTTTATCAAAAAATTATGAGATATAATATATTTATAATGAATTATATGTTGCTATAAGTATTTGGAAAATTTTCCAAAATTTTTGAAGGATGTTTACTATGTCTTAAAAATCAAAAATAGTTATTTTAGATGAAAATTACAATATTTTTTATAAAAATCATGTTTTTAATTCAAAAAAATTAGGATCCTCTATAGAAAACCTAAGAATATAGTTTTGGATATTTTATGAAATGTTCTTGGGGTTGGAGAAAAAGAAAATTAATTTGATGTTATTACTTTGAACATGCAAATTAAAAGTGTTGACGAGGTATTAAGTTATACCAATATTGGACAAAGAAAATGTTTTTAAAAGAAAATTAGAATTTATGGGTTTGAAGAATGTTAGTTGATTTGATAATAAAAGGAAATAGATAGAACGATTGGATTTATGCTTTGAAGTTAATTCGTGAAAGAATAAAAATCCTAGTTTTAGTATTCTCGTGTCTAGTACAAAGATAGAGATGAAGTGCAAGATTAAGCAAACTTACTGAGTTCTTGATGTTAAATTAGTTGGACTACTACAAACGAGTGTCGTAAATATTGGGAAGGATAGAATAAATCATAAAAATTAGTTACCAATATCACCTATTCAATGCAACAACTCCTAGGAGTTGGCTTGACAACCTGGCCGTTAAAAGTGACTTGGTCTTTGGTTGGTCATTTTTTGGCGTGTTTTTTGAGAGCCAAGTGCACTTGAACGGGTGATTGATCTCCCTAGGATATTAAAATCCTAGGTATTGATGAGTGAATACGAGGTCTCTTTTCTAAGGGACTATTTTTCGAATTTGCCCCAAAATTGCTAGAGGAGAATATTGGATTTGGCAAGAGACATAAACTTAGTAGAGGGGGGTAAATATTTTGACCCGAAATTAACTATAGATATAGAGCAGTTATCTTCTTGGATTTGGGGTTATAATGATTGTGCGCAAACCATAATCTTATTAGCAACGCACTTTGGGCTAATAGATACAATGAAAAGAAATACAATCAATGTATCGTACCACTTCGATTTTAGTACTCCCTACTGTAGCATTAGCTTCACTCTCTCTACTTTCTCTAATTTGTCTACTCTTTTCCCCAATGACACTACTGGTGCTTGAGGCCACTCGATCCCATTGATATATGAGTCTACTTCACTTCCCATTGACGATGTTCTATCGAATGATATACTAGGCCTAAAAGGTTCTATGTTTGAGTTAGACATAGCATCTATCCCCAAATTCCATAATGCATTCATCCTCTCAAGCCTATTTAATAGCCAAGCCTCCTGTCATGCCTCACATTCTCTAGCTCTTTGATCTTGAGCTTCATTTTGCTATCTCTGTCTCTCCTTTGAATTCGTCCACTATTAATGAAATAGCTATTACTGTCATATTCCAAAATTTTGCATGTTTTGTTTGAAGCTATAAAGTTAAATTGTTTCTTGCATGCGCGCTTAGAAGGTTTAGAATGGTTGGTAACTCTAGGTCTATTTCTCCATAAGGCAATTTTTCTTCTTGATCAGGAATTAGGCCTAAAATTTCAACGATCTCTCTAATGTCTTTTATGTCAAAAGTAACTTTTAAACCCTTGTATACATGTATCCAAGAGGAAACACATCATCCCATACCACTCTTCTAAAAGTTCGATAAGCATTACGATAATACCTTGGGATTTAGAGTCGAATTTTGGATTGCGTCAACTATTGAAGGAGCCTAAGGAACTTGCGTGGTTGGATATTACCCAAGATTTAGGGTTAGATATATTATTTAGAGAAATAATGGCTCGTAATCCTATCAAATTAGCTGAATTCATGCAATTTGGGGGATTGTGAGATGAGGATCCCGATGCGCATTTGCAAAGATTTGAGGTGACATGTGTCGCCAATGAGATAATAGACAATGACCAAAAACTTCATATCTTCCTTGCAACATTAAAAGATGAGGCAGCAAGGTGGTACGAGAACCTAGATGCCCAACATAAAGTGACTTATGTGGCCTTATCAAGAGCATTCTTGGAAAAATTTCAACGACAAGGTTTCCAAGATAGACTAGCCCTTCAATTGGATTATTTGTCCCAAGGAACAACTGAAAGTGTTGAACATTACATTGAACGTATGGAGAAAATTATTCGAAAGATGAATCCACCTCTTGATGAACCTATGCAAAAGCATAAATTAATTGATGGGCTTAACCCTGAAGTTTATCAGCATATTAGTCTACAGTGGCCAGCTACATTGGTAGATGCTAAAATACATGCTAGATGGTGGGAAGAAGTGCAACTCAGCCAACAACAATGAAGGGACTTATTTAAAGAACCTCAAATGGAATATCCAAGCACTTCAAGCGCGATATCTAAGAGCATGTCTTATCCGACCGTTCCTTTAAATCCATCGGTAACGGCAAATCCAAAGATCTCAAGTGTACATTTAAATATGTACACTTCTATTCCAGCCTATATGATGCAAACGAGAATGCCTTCTATGCTGCAATCTGAGTCCCCTCTTGATGAAGTGAAAGTAGCTAATATTATTGCAAAATCCCTAGGAAAGTTGAAGGAGGAAATTATGAGTGCAGTGCAAACACCTTTGAAAGAAATTTATTCGATAACAACACAGTCTTCTAGTGCACAATAATCCTCGAGTAGCTCAACTCCAAACCCACCTAGATCCAATATCTAGTGTGGTAAGTATCATGGGTATGGCCATGTGGCTACAGAGTATCCCATGCCTTTAAGACTAATGCCTGATCATCCATCGTTCTGCACCTTTTACCTTAAGACAGGGCATCTAGATACAAATTGTTGGTAGAGGATAGGTCAAGAGCAATAAGAAGCTTGTTTAATGAAAAAAATTTACAATTACATGGATCGTAATAATATGATTGATGCGATTGGACCACCTAATCAACCCTTTAGGCCAAGAGGATTTCCAATTTAAGGTAGACCCCCAGTACCTCGAAATAACTACAATATTGATAGAAACCGAGGGAGAAATTCTCATTTTTGGAGAAATAATGGTACTTTTTGTAATCCAATGGGGCAAGGGGGACCACAAAGGCCTAGGGGACCGGTAATTTATTATCGATGCCAACAGGAAGGTCATATAGCTACATATTGTCCAAATGCGCCTAAAAATCAGGACTATACTCCTCTATGCAGGAGATGTAGCGGTGAAGGGCATCACGAAGAGGATTGCCCTAAGCGAGAAGATAACCAACCTAATGACAAGTGTAAGCATATTTTTAACGAACCCTCAACCTCATCTGGAAATTTAGTTGAAGTAGAAACAACAAGGAAAGAGAATGAAGTTAGGTCTAAATTCATGCCCTGTAGGGTGACCTTTAAGGCTGACCCCATGATTGGTGTGGTGACTAGAGCGCAAAATCAACAATGAGAGGAGAAAGGTCAGGAGGAAGAAAGTTTTCCATTAAAAGAAGCAGTGAACGATAAACCT
Source organism: Lygodium microphyllum (assembly GCF_053477565.2). Taxonomy (NCBI): domain Eukaryota; kingdom Viridiplantae; phylum Streptophyta; class Polypodiopsida; order Schizaeales; family Lygodiaceae; genus Lygodium; species Lygodium microphyllum. The sequence continues at coordinate 62,967,176 of NC_141155.1, forward strand.
AAGGATATAGATCCCAATGTAGAGCTACCTGAGTCACATTGTCCACAACATTCCTCTTACCATCCACTATTACCTGTGCCTTTAGCAAATCCTAAGATTTAAGTAGGGGTAGATCCTTTTCCCAAAATATTGATACCTCCTAAGGAAGGAAGTAAAGAGCAAGCGAAAGCAGTAAACAAGGCCTATGATCTTTGGGCTACATTAGAGCAAGTATTGATAATTAACCTTCGGCAATTGCTAGAAATAGCGCCTACATGTCAAAAGCAGCTTTATCATAAATTAGTTCGGTGTCGAAAGAAGAGGATTGAAATTAATGTTCTTAAAGTAACTGTAAGAAAAGAAACCAAGGATGTGAAAATAGTAGATTTGTCTGTGGATCCAGGAGCTCCAATTATAGATACTACTATTAATGGCCACTTGTTGAATGAAGTGCAGTTAATGGTGGCTCAACAGTCAATTTGATAATAGAACAAACAATGCACGAATTAGGTTTGAAGAATCTAAAACCTACCAATATCGTTTTACGTGTGGCTGATCAAAGGAAAGTGATTCCTTTGGGGTAACTTCATAATGTGAAGTCTGTAATTGTTGGCCTAGAATTTCATGTGAATTACTTAGTAGTTCGCTCATTGTCAAATACCTCTTCACATTCTATGTTGTTGGGTTGACCTTGGTTGTACCAAGCAAAGTATCAATTGTGATAGTCCTCGAAATGATCGGATTAAAATACAAGTTACTTCGAAAGGATTTTTGAAAGAATTAGGAGATGAGATGGTTAGTGAAAGGGATGAGAAATCCAATAGTGAGTTTTATGTTTTAGATATGGAGAGGACCGATAATGAAGGGCCTTATGCCTAGTTATTTAGAACACAACTCCCAACAAGAGCAAAAAAAGTGGAGGTAAATACAGTACATCAGCCTCATAAGGTATAATAGATGGGTATTGGTGAATATGCTGTAACATTTTCATCAGACAATGATTCGTATAGTGAGATTACTCACTGGTTGTCTACAACTAAAGATACAATCCTAGATTGCTTAATGCTCTCTAAAGGGAAAGTGGATTACTTTGATGATTCGCTTGAAATATATTCCCGATTATCCATGGATTAGGAAGGAAATGATTAAGAAGATGCGTTTTTTTACATATAGCAAGGTAGAAGCGGCTTCTATGGATGAAGAGGAAGAGATGCCTGAGTTAGTGACATTTAATGTAGATGACATCTCAACAACCTCTTTGGGGAATATGGACAAATTTGACGTTATTGAGAATAATAATGGCATGCCTGAGAGCCGAGTTTTTACTCTTTCTCCTTATGAGGAAAATTCTCTACCCTTTGGATTTGAATAGTTGCCAGTTATAGCTAAAAGAACCTATTGTCACCAGTTAGAAATAAAGGAAAGAGAAAGGAGGAGTAGGAATAGGTGTAAACCATTACAAAGACCAATATTGCAAGATGATGAGGATGACTCAGCTTTGGGCTTGCATAGGTTTGCACAAACATCTAGTGAATATCATGGTAATTATGATAGGATCATTAGAGAATTAAATGAGGCCTTGAAAGTAGAACACGAGGCAGCATTGACTGCTATAAATGAAGCACTGAAGAAAATTACTAAGTTACAAAAGGAAAAGGCAGAATTTCAATTTAGAGAAAGGCGATATCTAGATGAAATTTCACTTTTAGAGTTGTGTTTAGAGGAATGGAGGTCGGAATTTAGTAGTAGGGAGTTACAGATGAAACAAGCACTGAAGAAAATTACTGAGCTACAAAGGGAAAAGACAGAATTTCAATTTAGAGAAAGGCGATATCTAGATGAAATTTCACTTTTAGAGTTGTGTTTAGAGGAATGGAGGTCGGAATTTAGTAGTAGGGAGATACAAATGAAATAAGCCTTACCTATAGATAAGAACTAGTGGGATGAATATGAAAAGACTAATCGATTTTGGGAAAAAGATAAGTCTAAGTGTCTTTTTAAAATAGAAACTCGAGGGAAAAACCCTACTAGTGCTCCTTGGTTGTATCATCCCTTTAAGCGCTTCAATGGAACTACGCATAAGATGTATGATTGTTCTAAAGTACCACTAGTTTGTTATCAACGAGTCCAATCTAAATTCGCTAAGATCAATATGCAAAATATGCTAGAGGTTGTATTACCTCATCCCAAAGAAAGGGTGATGGATTTTACTATTTGTGGAGATGGAAAGGAACCACAACTTAGATGGTTTGAACCTTCGACACCTAGGGATTTTGTAGAACTTAAACAAGTCATACATTATTTGGGTTATCGAATTCAAGGTGAGGAAAATCAGGATCTGCATTCATTAATTCTTAAGCTTAAGGGTAACCAATGGTCTTGGAGTTTAGATGCTCAAGAATGTTTAGAAAAGAACAATAAAATATTACGTCAATACCGTCGTAAGTTACATGATCAATATCTATGTGATCAAGAGCAAAATTTTTAGATGATAGGTTCTATAAATACCATGTTCACGACAAAGTATAATATAAATGTGAAGCCTATTTTGCATGGCTTGAGTAAAGGACAAGGAATTCATACCGATAAGCTATTTCTAGATCTATTGGATGTCCATATGATAGAAATGACTGAGAGTATTTAGAATGATCTCGCTATTGTTCTTTATACGGTTGTACCCTTGGTACATTATGTGAATGCAAGGGAAGAAGAACTAAAATGTATCAATGGGGATATCTGAGGATGTACCTATAATCAACCCTAAAAAAATAGCCTCTTTGTTTCTTGAAGAGCCCAAAGTGGAAGTAGTTAAAATAGAAATGGTCGAAGGGAAATAACTTGAATCTAGGGGCTCAATTGGAATCCCAAGATTGAGAAAGGTTTGAGGAGGTATTACGAGCACATGTTGGGGAATTTACTTGGTCTTATACTAACCTTATGGGTATTAAAGCTGAACTTTGTCAGCATTATATTGATCTAGAACCAGCCACAAAACCCATATGTCAATGCCAACGAGGAACAAATCATGTGTATGCAGAACTGGTCAAAATTGAAATTACTAAACTTTTAGATGCGGGATTTATTTATCCTGTTGCATATAGTGAATGTCTTTCCCCTATTGTATTAGTACCCAAGAAGAACAATAAGAAGATTTGCATTTGTGTTGATTATAGAAAGCTGAATAGAAAAAACACGTAAAGATCATTTTCCTTTGCCATTTACAGATTAGGTACTTGATAAAGTTGCAAGCTATGGGTTATATTCTTTCATGGATGGGTAAAGTAGCTACAATCAAGTGCTGATTCATCCTGAAGATCAATCCAAAACTAATTTTACTACTAAATGGGGTACATTTACTTATCAAGTAATGCCTTTTGGTTTGTGCAATGCACTTGTAGCATTTCAAGGAGTTATGATTTCGGCCTATCAATACTTTCTTCAACAATGGATGGAAGTTTTTCTAGACAATTTTTGTGTCTATGGGATGGAAAAAGAAATGCTAGATCGATTGGCGCAAGTGTTTGAACGTAGTGACGAAGTCGGTATCTTCTTGGACCCTGAAAAGTGTGTTTTTGGAGTGTGAAAAGAAACGTCGTTGGGGCATATTGTTTCTAAAGAAAGCATTGCTATGGATCTAGCAAAAAATTCTAAGATTTTTGCACTTCCATCTCCAACAAACCTTAAGAAATTGCGTGGATTTTTGGGGCATCTAAATTATTATCGACAGTTCATTTCTAATTTCACAAAAGTGGCCTCACCTTTAACAAGTTTGCTACGAAAGGATACTCCTTTTAATTGGGTTGCTGCTTGTCAAGAAGCATTTGAATTTCTTAAGCAAAAGTTAATTGAGGGACCAATATTGGCATAATAGTTTTTGTTAAGCGAAAATGTTAGCTACTTTTCCACCTTCCCTATACGACTCCCCTCTCTTGCATTTGTGCCTATGAGGTTGGACTTTTAATAGATAACCCAATCTTCTTCATGGACAAAGCCTAGAGTTTTCTAAGATAAATTTCCTTTAGGCTAGGTTGCTTATCATGCCATCCGTCAAGCGTGCAAGCTATGACATGCCTTCAGTGTGGCGTGAAAACTGTATCTATTATTTACAAGGAAAGGAGATTCGATGAAACCTTGGAATCTTATATGCTAGTTGTACTATGTACAAATTTGTGATTTAGCATCTAGATGCATTTTACTTCTCTTGATACTTGCGCTTTGGAATTCTATCTTTCAAATGTATGAGATGAAACCTATCCCTTTCCATGACCTATTCTCATGTGGCATCTAACATACCTCATCATTAGGGGAGTTTTGAGGTCTCGAAAATGCCTTTTAGGATGTGGAGAGAGAGTGCTCTAGACCAATAAGAGCAAAGCCTCCGTAACGGAACTTCTATTTAAAAAAAAATAAAAAATCATTTTACAAAAATATATAAATATGATAATATTACGAATTTGTATTTTTATTATGTATTTTTAGTCTCTTATATTCGTGATTATGACATCTTTTGCATTAATGGCATAGAGTCTTGGCTACTTTTATTTAATGATGTTTCTAGATTAATGATAATGATTGATGTAATCGAAATTCAAATTGGTGAAAAGCATGGCGCTCAGTTTTTCCCTCCTTTCTTTTATTCCTCTATTATTTTTCCCTCCGTTATGATAGCCTAGTCCTCTCTCTCTCTCTCTCTGTGTGCATGTATCTCTCTCTTCTACCATGGATACAGAAATTCGACCTTCAACAAGGGGTCCAAGCTCCCAAATCACATCCATATCAGTGTTTTAACTCATTCCAAACTGATGGAAGATGGATTCCTACTATCATTAGCAAAGGTAGTTGGATCACCATGCAACAAGCAAAACGTGAAAAAAGGCAAAGACATGAGAGCTCGTTTATCTCTGCTTGGAAGGGCAGAATCCGAGATTTTAAGCTTGGAGCAAATAAGAATAGTATCAAAGAGGTACTAGTGCAACATGTGTTCATGCATAGAGAGCTGTGTTTGAAACCTAGATCTTCAAAGCTTCCAATGCATAGACCAAATTGTAAGAATTTGATTCTTAAAGTTTTTCCTTTCTTAAACATGGTTTAGGTTTTTCCATTATAATATTTGTTTGTCTTGTAGATTTCTATCCCTCTAATCTTAAGGAATGGCAACCAGTGGAATCTATTATTGATGTTATTGATGTTATACATGGTTCAATTGGAGAAGAAATGTATAGAGGTAGAAAGAAGACAGAGCTTGCAGAGAATGGAATATTCTTTTATGACCATTCTTATGTTATTCCTATGCGGCGTTGCCAATGGGGATCAATAAAACTCCTTCCTTTGCCAGATTTTTCAAGCTTTGAGTGGCCTTTGCCAAGTCCAGCTACTAGTGAGGGCTATAGATGTAAGATATTTTCTGAGATCCAGAAAGCACTAGGCTAAGCAAAGTTACTTTATTTATGCCTATTAATATATTTATTGATTTCTTCTCTAATATGGAGATAAGAATAACAAAAACCATGCTTTCAGTGAAGAGACTAACATATGATCATATCATACAATTTGTTGATGAAGGATGGGATACAAGGACAGAAGGAAAAATTATATGTAAGATAGATCAAGACTCTATAGCTTGTAAATATATGATTGCTACTCAAAATTTTATCCTTAGCTTTTACTATAGCCGATGGCATTTTGTTGGTAGTAGTCTAGTTGCTTTAGACCAGAATCTTAATGATTTCAGCAAGGATCCTATTGTGGATCTTGATATTTGGTTCAATGAGGATATTATTGCAATCTTAAAGATCAGAAAATCATGTACGCTACATCAAGTGAGGATGGATTTACAAAATGAAGACATTGAACTACCATGCTCCTTTGTATTCCAACTTGACAAGAAACGAGTAAGTTTTCACATCATATTATATCTACTTAGATGTATATCAAGATCTCACTTTCTAACTAACAAACATTTATAATTTATTTTTTGCAGATATTGAAAAGGAGAGAAAATAAAATACACTGCAATGACATTCAAGAAAAGATATCTTTACTATCAATATAAAATACATGTACAAATTTTGTAGCAGATGTCTATCTGCCATCTCTATGAGATATACAAGGGCTGAAGGGCAAATTTCTATATATGAAGGCCTACAAGGCGATATGGCAAAGCTATTTCTTTTTTGGAGAACTATCCTTTCTAGGAGTCCTTTTGCCTTTCTTTGATGTCTTGGGTATAGAAGGTGTTGAAGCTGTGGATTTGCCTTCCGTGGTTATAGGCACTGCATCTCCTTCATGGTGCAAATTCCCACCAATCTCTATTGTTGGTTATATGCAATTGACCGTCATATACTTCAAGAGCTTTGCTCTGATGTACCAAATATGCTCAGATGTATAGCAATCCTTCGAAAACTGTCACACATTTATAGAAAAAAGAGTTTTAGTTCATTATTGTTCTTACAATAGACTATATTTTTATCATCAATGGACTATTTGCAATTAATATCTATCTTAAAGTTTAGCATCTTTCATATTACCTTTACATGTTTATCATCATTAAGATAAACAAAGTTAACCATTCTTCTAGCATTTGCAATCACCCTCCAGCCACAAGAATGGCTATCATCCTGATGGGGACACTGCAACCACCAACACAAAGTAAAACTATAAAGAGGACGAATGGTAGTTCATAGAATAAATTCATGTTTCAATTATTTTAATGAATAACTTACCACAACTTGTCTATATTGCATTGTTGCAAGCAAATCAGATGGCATAGGGGGTCTTTTCTCTAGCTCTTCAATTAATCTTTTGGCACCTCTATATATAAAATATGTTGAAATTTAGAGTACTTACAAAAAAAAGAATTGAAATATCAAGGAGCCCTTGGATAATATAACTTACAATTTAGCATTTCCATGGCTTCCTTTCATAGAGTTGATTAAAAAGCATTGCTTATCCACAAGGTCTATTGCAATCAAGCTCCAATGAGAACTAAAAGCAATCATATATCAACAAATTAGTAGGATAAAATCTCAAAAACTCTAATAGAATATTGAATCACTTACTTTTCATTATATGGAATTATAAGCAGCTCCAAAGTATCGAAGTCAATCAAATTGAGCCAGTGCTCAATAAAACTTGCATCAAGCTCATTTCTCATAAAGAATGAGATAGATGGATCAAAAACCTCAATTTTTTGTTGTATATCCAAAGGAAACTCATGCATTATACACCTAGAAAAGGCATAGAAATAGTGAGTATAAACAAGAAAAATCTTATTGCTAAAAAAATATCAAAAAGTATAAGTAATTATGGATGGACATACCTTAGGCCAGCAAGAATAAGACTGTCATTTACTTCTCTTCTTTTATTCTTAAGAATCTGAACACATGCAGCATCAAAGGAGATAACCTCAGTTCTTTTGCCTAAGTCACCAGGTAAGAAACAAAACACACTGAATCCTTTTGAATTAGTTGCTTCAAGAAGGGTGGCTAGCTCATTTTCAAAGGACTCTAGTTGCTCTATTTCCCTTTCTTCAACCCTTTGCCTCCTATACTCTCTCCATTTATCTGCTTGTTCCTCTTTAGCCTTCTCCTCTTTTTCATGTTGCCTTGTATCCTTCTCATGGGTGACATCCTCAACCCTGACACCAGAATCATCTTTCTTTCTTCTAGCTGGGGGCACATTAAGGATATTAAATGTCTTCATATCAGTGAGGGGAATTGGCTCAAGGACCTTTGAAAATCTATATCTTAGCCTCCTAAGAATTACCATGTCCTTGTCCATGAGTGTGAGCCTATGAGCATGAGCAGCACAAATGTAGGCATCTTGGAAAAACTCAATTAGAAAATCCTCTATGGCTTCTTGTATACAATTAAGAGCTGTTCTTGTCCATTTGAAACTATCCAAACTATATCTGTCACAAATTTCCCTGACAAGCCTTTGAAAAGACAACTTTGGAATTGCATTGTCAAGAGCATTTATTGCCTTCCTAATCTCCCTTAGACACCTGACATTTTGAGAAAACCTTCTCATTGGCTTTGATTTTCTAGAGAGCTTCTGAGGCTTTGAAGACTGATGAATCTTTGATGCTAAATCCCTAGGATCAATCTTCTCTTTTCTTGCTGTTGCCTTAGTCCTAGCCATCTTCCAAAACAACATATGTTACTTCTTCTCCAGCATGTAAAGCAAAACGCGAGTCCCAAACAAGAGTTATCTATGCTGCATGGCGTTTTCTCGTATCAGCTCAATTTTTCTCGAGCTGTCTAGTGAAACGCGAGTGTCAAGCAAGGCACCTCCTTGCAGCTGCTTCTTTTCGCGTTTCACCGGACTTGTTGTCCATTGTGTCCAGTGAAACGCGAATTTAAGCCAGGAAACCTGCTTGAAGTACCTTATTTTCGCATTTCACCGGACAGCTCATGAATAGCATAAAAATTGAAAAAACCAAGAAAAAAGAGCTTTGATCCAAGGAAAGCTTTTAAGATTACTTAAAATATCCACAGAATTAGGGAGGAAATTTGAAGATTTCCTTAAATATCCATAATATTAAGGAATGCTTTCACTGTGGAAAAAATTCTTTTGTAGTGGTCTAGAGCTAATAATAACATAAAGGATTAAGGAAAAATATCAAAACAATGCATTGAATAGAGCTTGTTATTGAAAAGCAAGATGTAGAAATCATACCTTCTTTTTAGCTTGTTCTTCACAATCTCAGCCTAAAGATGACAATATGCTTGAAGGTTTGCTTTGTTGGGGAAGCAGTGAAATGGTTGGAGATTGGAAGGAAATGCTTGGAGACTGGAAGGAACACCAAAAACAAAGATGGAGTAGCGATGAAATGCGATGAAAGGTGAAGGCGGTGAATTTGCATGGACTCAACGTTCTTCGCAAAGTGTTAATAACACACGTGTGACGTACTCTCGCTTACCGGATTTTTTTTTTTACTTGGAAAAGGGTTACTTAACACACGTGTGATGTATTTTTGGAAAAAGAGAATGCGCACGTCTTCTGAGGAGCTTATTACGCTGTGTTAAGTCAAACACGTGTACACGTATTTTTCCATTATTACACAAAATTTTTCGTTGGAACTATCACCACATGCTTAACAGTTGATATAAAAGCATTTCAAACCCATTTCTCCGACATTGTCTTCTTCTCTGCCAAAATTTCGTCTCGACTTCCCTTCAAGGTCCCTGCATCCTGTGTGGAGAGCAGTTCAACAATCTTTGATAGGTAACAAATTTTTTTATTGCAAGCATTTTAATAAAATAAATTTGATTAATATAGAAAGAATGTTTTATAACACTTGAACAATTAAAGATGTTATGTACTTTCTATCTTTCAAAAGCAGCATAGCTTTTCCAAAAATGATTATATCATCAATTTGTGTGTTTCCATAGAATTTATTTATTGTTCATGTTTTTTTTCTTCATTTGCAATTTTTGACCATTGAAACGCGAGACAATGTCTCTGTTGATGATATTTTGCTTAGTATCGCGTTTCACCGCTACATATTAGAATAATTTTTGTCTTCAAGCTAGTGTCCGATGAAACGCGATTTCTTCATAGGCATTTGCCTTACACACTTGAATTTTCGCGTTTCACCGGTCAACTAAAAAATTCTCCTGTTTTGATTTTTTTGGCTTGGAAAATCAATGTTGGGGCCTCTTTCCATGATATCATCTTGTTTTATTGGATATTGGTTCTATTGTGCTTTTGTTTTTCAGGAATAAATATTTTTCTGGTCAATATGACAAAGAGGAAGCTATCTCTGGAAGGAATGGATGAGGAGGAGATAATTGAGACATCTGATGATAGGCTCTTTGATTTTTTACACACCACTGGAAATTCTTCCAAGTTTTGCTATATCAGGGAAATTTTCAATGTTCCTTTTGATTTGAAGGAGTTATTGGAGGATCTTGATGATAAACTTAAGGAGTACAGATGTTTTTATGATAGACATGTGCAAGGTTTGGAAGTCAATGGATTTGTTCATTATAGTGATGTCATGGGAGCCACCAATACATCCAGGTCAACTTTGCTCGACAGGTTCAACCTCATTGATGAAGAATTCAGAAAGAAAGAAACATGTTGCCTTTTCCACAGGTACCAACACCAATGCCTTCTGATCCACAAGGACGTTGGATTTATTGTGTATCTTCAGTACATGGAAAATTCTTCTCCAGATATAGACCAATAGAGAAAGCTAGAGGATATTGCAAGTATGGATAAGGAGGTCGAAGAGAAGGAGGAGATGTTCCAAGAAGATGTTGAGAATCAACTTGTCCAAGGTTTTGATGTAGGTTTATTCTAGAGTGACAATATCACAATGGTGGAAGAAAAGGAGATTGAGCCAAGTGCAAAGGTTGATGAAGAAGGTCCTCTTGCCTGTGTTCCAACATTTCCCACTTATCTTATCAACAAGAAGAGATATGTGTTGCTAAATGATATTCAACATCTTTTTGATCTTAGAGAAGATTATTGCTTAGCAATCCTTGCAGGTTGGGGCAAAAATGACATGAATTTTATAGGTTATGAACAAGAACCACTAGCAAGTCTTGATGTTGAGGGAGAGAATTTCCAAGATAGCTCTATAGCCTTACATACATGTATTAATTAGATCATAGAATACGAAAAGAAGGGGCTACCTACAGAAGAAGAGTTCTTGCAAGTCCAGAAGAAACTTCATATTGATGATGTAGGGTATGAAGAGAGATTGAAGTCTCCATCAGATGAGAAGCCCAAGAGTTCAATAAATCTTTATGATGATAGTCTTCTTGAAGAAGATGAACACCCTAAGGTATGAAATATAATTCGAAGTTACCCATTGAGTTTATGTTAGACTTTATTATGCATTATAGATAAATATCTTATATCTTGTACTGTTGTGGTTTGTTCTATAGATTGAGATTGAAGATCTGGACAACTTTCTTGGAAGGGCCAAGGGCTCTAGGCCAATGAAGCTTGGAAAAAATCAAAGCCTTGGCCATTATATTGGAAACTTAAACAATCAAACAATTGAAATATATCATAGTAGATTGTCAAGCTCTCCAAGTCTACCAATGATGGCTTTGAGAGCTATCTCAAAGGTAATTGGATCTCAAGTTTTCAGCAGAGGTTTGGACAAGATCATTTTGGTGGAGAAGGAAGAAGCCATAAGAGTTTTTGGCTTTATGCCTGGATACAGTGGATCTAGAGCTGGATATTTTGGAGTTCTTGGCTCCTATTTGCTCTCTTATGTAGGAGATAGTAAGAATTTGAAGCTTCTTCCAGGCTATCGGAAACAAGAGTTTTTGAAATACAGAGGTCTTATTGAGTGGGATGAAACAAAAGATTCCTCTAGAGGCCCTGTCAAGCTACCTGAAACCAAGGACTCCTCTGAAGGCCCTGTTGAGGTGCCTGAAACTAAGGACTCTTCTGCAACACAATCAGACTAGAAGATGCCAAAGATTAAGGGTTTCTTGAAACCCATCTTTTCCCAACTCTTTGTTTGGTTTGTAACCATTCTGTAAATCTTTGCTTTGCGCAAGAATTTAAATATCTATATTTTCTTCTTTGGGTAACAATTTGTATAGTCCTTGCTAAAGATGATGTATTTCTTGATGTGGTTGTATCTTTAAGCTTGAATTTATGCCAAATTTGTCGATAGAACCATTGAAAGACCTCTAATAAACTGTTGGCTTTCTGTCTTCCACCTCCATGTCTTGTATGTTTGAAATATTTTGTTCTTGCTTGATAATGTGATTTTTCCATACCTTGGGTTGACCAGATAGATAGAGATCCATATTGTTTAATAAAGTATGGAGCATGGTTGTATAGAATATGCTGCATAGTCAACAAATAAGGAAAGTTATTAAAAAACATTATATGAGTTCGACAATGAAGAAACAAACATATACAAACTTCTTACCATATAGTGAGTAAAGTGTTGATCACTCCAAGCTTCTGTCATCGCCTTTTTGAAAAGGTTCAATTGGTTTTTAAAGTCTTTGAGATCATCATCATTCCATTCAGTCTTATCACAATAAAAAAACACTTTTTCTAGTATTTCCCAAACTTTAGCTTTTCTATTTCGAGCTTGTCCATTATCAGTGTGATCCTTAACTGCATTATGTAGGGATTTCCACTGATTAAATTTAATAGTTGAGCCACCATTTCTCGAGTTTATCTTGCCAAGTCTCCCATGAAAGCCTAAAAACCTTCTAGTCTTCACTCCACCAATAGATGGTTTTTTTGGGACACAATTACCATCCTTAGACTTTTGAAGATCTGGTTCAATAACAACATTGCCACCATGCAAACCAATTGCAGAGAGAACCTTTTCAACCTTTGTTATAGCATCTGTTCTAGTTGATAATGGCTTCAACTTCCATGCAAATCCTATATAGAGATGAACAAGCTTTTCGATTATCCTGCAAAGTGCATGAAGTGTACAAATATGGGCATTCGCTAAAGGAATGTCCAAGACTGGTTTAAACTGTGGATCTTTATTGTGCCTAGAGGGAGCTCTATTCCAATTGCTTGAGTTTAACTCTACAGCTGGTGACATGCAGTATAAGCAAGGAGATCTCGAGTTAGCTCCCTTTGATACATTATACATACATTTGAGTGTCTTTAGGTCACCAGCTATGTGCCACTCAATCCTGTAGTTCCCTAATCCTTCAACAAATAGCTCTTCTCCTGCTTGTTGCCTTTGAATAACATTAGGTATTGATGTTTGATGAAAAACCCAATATAGTATATCAAAATTCTCAGTATCTACCTCAAATGCTCCTAGCCACCAGATGTTATATTCAGATTGAACACTAAATGATGTTGAGTGATTGCAATGACTTGACGAAAGTGCTCTATTCATCAAGGTGATAGAGATTCTCTCCAATTTTTTACATTTCAGAATCTCACTTTCATCAAGTTTAATCACAAATCTAGCCACTCCCTGTGCCTCTGCTATTGACAAGTCATAAAATTTGATCATTAAGCATTGTAGGGTGGGCAAGTCAAGGAAAATATTGTTAAATTCATTGAATGTAACCTCCTTTTTCTTGCCCTTGAAGCTAGCCTTGATATGAAAAGGCTCACCTAGAATCTCCATCACTTTGTTATTAACTCTCTGTCTGATAGTCCTAACCACAAATGGTCTCGGAAGTATGCAATTGTGTACCTGTCCTTGCTTCATATTTGATTGTAAAAGTTGGAAAAGTTGCATATAAGCATCTCGATTGATACCAATACTATCCAGTGTCTTCTGTACTAACTCAGAATCCAAAGAATGATACTTCACAAATGACTCCAAGCATTGTTTCTTTGCCTTTTTAAATTTCTTCTTCTCCAAAATATCCTTTGAAACCACTAAAGGAAGAAGATGATAATAAAACTGAGCTGCTTTTAAAGAATCTCTTTCACTTGCATTTGGTTGTAGAAGAGATCTAAGCAAAATTAACATCAGAAATCAATGCAAGTAGTTTAAATAAAGCCATATTTAAGATTTTTCAAGTGAAAAAAAATATACCTTACTGCTTGGATTCTTTTACCACAGCCTCCTCCTCCTCATTTGAGATTCTCAATATTTTTAAGAGCTCTTTGTCGATTTCGAAGGCCTAATAAAGTTTGCTTTTGTTGATAAGCTTTGATACGCTTTTCCAATGAATGAATTTTTTGTTGACAATCCTCTAGCTTCTGCAACAACTCTATATTGTGTTTCATCAAAAGATGATTCTCTAGTCCAAGGATATCCTTTTCTGCAACAAGATTAAGTGTATAACCTAAAAATCCATTGTAGCCATCACCAATAAACCTCATTAATGACAAGCTATTATAGAAAGGAGGAGTGCTATTTCTGTTAGGATCTTTGGGATATAGCTTTCCATCTAACCAAAGATCAATATTCTTCTTTCCTTCAAACCTCAGTATATGTTTCATAGACTCTGTAACCGTGATAGATTTTGTTCTCTTTCTTATCGGTTCATACTCACTGTCCAACTCAATATGAAGATGATAGAGAGGTCTTTTATGAGAGCTACAGAGATCATTAGATGATTGATCCATAGCTGAGTTACAGCGATCATTGGGTGATTGATCCATAGCTAAGGATATGATTAGAAGCAAGAACGAAAACAAAGAAGAGACTAATAAGGAGGAGAAAAAAAGAAGAGAGAAATGATGGAGAAACGATGGAGGGAGGCAATCGAGTATCCAACAAAATTCAAATTGAATATTACTTTTCACTTTAATGAGGAGAGGTAAGATCTTCATTATGACAACCTTGCCAACTTTATGGCGACCTAGATTTCTAGGTTTGATGTGACCACGAGAATATCACGACAATGACTTATTAACGAATTTTGATATTTTAACTTACCAAAATATAAACCTTTTAAAAATTCTATAAAATGATTTTATTTCGTAATTTTTTTTCTCTCTCTAGGATCTCTTATAGGGCATTTTCGAGACCTCAAAACTCCCCTAATGGTGGGAATCAAAAGAAGCTTCTTATGAATTTGAAAATTCATTTACTTATGATTGATATCGCAATTGGATTGGCAGTGATGCCCTCACCCGAGGCCTCATTGCTCATTGTGGGGTTTCCATCCACACATGATATTTTCTACTTGGGGGCCATTCTCAATCTTAGTCTCTCTTAGACGTGAATCACACTAGACATCTGTGCCTTGTAGTCAATTAGCAGGACCAATTGGGGAGCGAAATGAGCTTGCGATTGAGGGATAATCTTGTAGAAATTGGGTATGGATTTGTGGGCAACAGGGAAAGAAGGAACGCGTGTGGATACCCTCTACGGAGGAGAACAGAAGGAGATCCTTCCGAGGGTGTCTCTCCCCCTCTCCCCCTTTCTCTCTCTCTCTCTCTCTCTCCCTCCTTCCCTCCCTCTTCTTCTTCTTCTTCTTCTTCTTCTTCTTCTTCTTCTTCTTCTTCTTCTTCTTCTTCTTCTTCTTCTTCTTCTTCTTCTTCTTCTTCTTTGGCTCTCTCTCGTCTCACCTCTCCCTTTCTCTCCCTCTTTTTCTTCTTCTTCTTCTCTCTTCTCACCTCTCTTTCTTCTTCTTCTTCTCCTCCTTGTCTCCCTCCCCTCTCTCTCTCTCTCTCTCTCTCTCTCTCTCTCTCTCTCTGTGGCAGCAAGGGGACTCCCTCTCTCTTTCATGACAACAGGGGGTTTATATAATGGGGAAGGGGGTTATTACGGGTGTGAAGTGAAGTGATGGTGGTGGTGGTGGTGGCGTCTCCCTCCCCTACCCACCACCTGTCAGCATGCATGACATTGGGGAGTTGGGGCGAGGTGGCCACGAGACACGTTGATATGCCCAAGGGGAAGGGGGTAGTCCCATGGCCTCCCCCCCTTGTCATCATTGACTTTTCATCATCATCCTCTTCCTTTCCCCATGTCGATGTCATCTCTCTTCCTCCTATTCATCATCCACCATCTTTTCTTCCTCCCCCCTCGCCACCTATCCCCGGCAACGGTAGGGGGTGGAAAAAATTTTCAATTAATTCAATTTGTTTGGGGGAGGGGTTTCTATGCCAAGTGGGGGATATTACATCCTCTCCCCCTTAGAGAACTTGAGATGTCCTCATTTTGAAAGAGCCAGGGAAAACAAGCATTAATGGGGCTTAAGGCTTGTGGGTTAGGAACCACCATGCATCTGTTGCGCTACTCGTAATGACTCAAGTAGTGCAGCTCATATTATTGCAACTAACCATAGGTACAAGAGTAGGATTTATTCCCAATATAAGTTGTGTTACATGTTGATAAAATTTCTAGGATTTCTAATCATCTTGAAGAGGTGTAGTCGATTCTAGGTCTTCGTCTTTATCTGATTCCTCCATATATCCAAAGATTGCACCTATGTAGCTTCGTTTGCTTGGAGGCTCTCCTGACCAAGGCAGCCTACTTGGACGTGTCCTAGCTCATTGCAGTGGAAGCATTGATGGTAGGGACATCTCCTATGGATGTGCCCTATCTCTCCACAATTGTGGCATCTCTTGCCTTGATCTCGAGAATCCTCTTTGTCACAATTGCCTGATTTAAGTTCTTGGATGATTGGCTTTGCTCGAAGTAATGCATCTTGCAATTTTTTTGGATGCATTGCTTCTAGACTGTAGTTCAGAGGAGTGTTTAGGCCATGGCAAAACTTGGATACTTGCTGTGCGATATCCATAGGTGGTGCGTATTTTAGTAGGGTCACAAACTTTTAGTAATAAGCTTCTAGGGTTAATTCCAACTGCTTGAGCTTGAAGAACTCATTCATCTTCAAAGTTTGGTAGGTTGATGGAAGGTATTGTCTGCATACAGTATCTTTCAATTGAGCCCAAGTGACAACAGCTTTAGAAATACCTTGATCTTTGCACCACTACTTCCACCGTATCCGAGCTTGGCCAACTAACTTAAGTTTGCCTATCATTCCTTGATTGGAAAAAGTGGTTCCTAAAGCAGATAAATAATCATCCATCACCTGAATCCATATCTCCACCTTGGTTGCAACATCTATCCCTTTTCCATCAAACACTCGAGTGCCTTAATTTTCTTGAGAAGGAATTTCTTCTCTTGCATGTCAACATTCATGGGTGCAAAAATTGCCTGACAATCAAGCCATACCACTTAGATTATTCTGTTTAGGATATGCCTACAAGCCATACATTAATCAATCATGCATAATTACAAAGTTTCGCTGTGATATCAACTATAACATGCTCGCCTATCGATTGTCCATGCACATTTTTAGTGGTCCATCGAGAGACGAATCTAAGTGATGTTGCCCGGCACTCCCATGGAATGTTAGGGGGTTGGTCGCCTAGGGTTTCTCAAGTCTTCCTTGCAATGGAACGTTTGCAACGGCCAAACCCACTAGGATCGACCTAAAATTAGCATTCCTAGTAGACAAGGTCTCATGATAGCATTCTAGCATCGGGACTTGGATATCCTACTTTACGCAAAGGTATCCAAGCCACACTTGGTTCAAAGAGAATGGGAAACAAGAGGGATGCATCACTCAACCTCTTTGCCCATAGGGCATAGTCCCATTCCGGCCCCCTAAAACGACATGAATCGGGATTCTAACCTAACAATACCTAAAGGTTGAATGATGGTAAAACCATGTGAGAAGCCTCCCAATTCTCTAGACCACCCTATTGTAGAATGGACCTATTGGGAGTTCCGCCCACCTACTTCCCTTGATAGCTTTAGTTTTCTAAATAGGTCCTACCACATTTATGATTGACATTTAAAATCGGCTTCCTTAACTAAGCTTTTTAGGAAACATGGTTTGTTTGTGTAATTTACGGCACAAATACGAATACAGAGCAAGCAATCCTTTGACAAAAAAATTCAAACAAATTCCTTAACTTATCTTCATGTTAGCCTTTGTCTCCTACCCAATAGGAGAAATTATGTATCTATTATGTCCAACAAAAGTACCCGGTCCAAATCACATGGCATCATAATTTTCATCCATTATCTAGAATAGGATCTTTCAATGCCCTAGATGTTGGGCTCACGACAGTCTACAACTCCATGCTGGACTAGGCAAGGGGTGTCCAGAGCTCCACTGACCCCAAGCAACCTAGGAGTTAGACAGAACTTCCGTGGTTGGCCTTTTCACCACTTGACCTTCGGCCTGTGAATTGAGCAGTGCCCACTTGGGTTGAAGCACCGTGTGACCTTGGAGATGATCCACTTGCACAAAAATATCCTTCCTTAATTTATCCAATTAAGAATCAAGAACAATCAAGGCGATTAACCTAATATTATCTTCCAAGAAAGCATTCCTTTATCTCCCATGGCAACTTGTCATCACTGACCCATGCCATGCATTTACCATCAAATACAAGCACTTGGAATAATCATCCAAATCACACCCCAACAATCAATTTAATGCAAAAGCATTTACGACATTGTTTGATCAATCAACAAAAAAAATGGTATCCTTTTCCAAACATTGTAGGAATAGTTGCGATATCCTTTCCGTCACATTTTTTCTCTCCCCTTTGGGATCAGGAGTAGTTCTATGTAAAATTTACTTAACACACCCTTCTTTTGGCTAAGGCATATGTTACAGTTTCAAACATTGTACAATACATAAGTTCTATTAATCACTTACATTGATTGATAACCCAGCCTTCTTCAACAAGTACAAAAGCATCAGACTTTTCTTTGACTTAGGGTTTTCTAATTCCTTGAGCTCTTTATTTGCTATTTACAATGAAAGGAGAGTCGATGATACCTTGGAATCTTATATTCTATTTATGCTATGTACGAAATCCCTTTCCATGACCTATTCTCGTGCGGCATCTAACATACCTCATGTGGGAATCAAAATAAGCTTCTTATTAATTTTAAAATTCATTACTTATGACCGGTATCGTAGTTGGATTGGTAGTGATGCCCTCACCCAAGGCCTACTCAAGAAAATGATAGAATATCCATAGCCAAGGTAGCCATATCCGTGATCAATGTTTTCAAGGAAGAAAATACAATGTAAAAGATGATGCTGGCTAGAGCCAGATACTCACCTCTTGCTATGGTAGAGCAAGACATTCCCCTCTTGCAATGGTGGGAGGTCCAAGATGGAGTCCTCAATGAGGGTTTGATTATTTTGTAAAAAAAGGTAATGAACCATGTTACAATTTTGCATTAATACTAAACCCTAGCTTCTAATAAATCAAGCTATTGTCATGTAGGCTAAGGTTATCCTACATTACAAACCATCCCAACTTCAAGGATCTTTGTCCTCAAAGCTTGAAAGATGGAAAAGAATACAAGGGGTAGAACTTGGAAACCATATATCTTATGTGATGAAGAAGATCCCATAAGTGATAAGTGCAAGAGAAATGAACATAATGAGTTTCTTGCATGCTATCATAACAAGGTTGTCATGGAAAAAGAGCCATAACTCTTTATAGACAACTCCAAATTGAGCAAACAAGGTGCCAAATTGAAGTATACATTGAGGGGTATTTCATTCAATCATGAAACCTTGACTATGACGACACTAAAGGAATTTATTTAACAATATTACTTTTAATACAAAAAGTTGTACTACAGAGGAAAAACCCAATCTTCTGCAACCTTCTTCCAATAGAAAACGTGTAGAAACCATGAAGAAAAAACAACACAAAATCTTGGATGCATAACGCCTTGTTGCATACTAAATTTCCTCAGAAGGAAGCCTCCTAGATTAAAGGTAATCCCATCATAATAGTCATGAAGGATAGTAAAATCTCATCAATCATACGTTCCTAGATTAAATGGATATAATGAATCATATCCATAATCACCTGAATCAAAAGGAAACAAAATGCCATCATTAGCATTATATGCATCCACATCATCCGTATCCCAATCATAGTGCCCATGATCAAACTATTGGAATAAAGCATGCAAAGAAGTATTAAGCTCTTCTCTTGGTAAGCCTTGGTTGATGATGCATACTATCCATAGGCTCATGATGAGGCTACTCATAGGATCTTCATCTTGCTCCACATCTTATATTTCATGATCCACTATGTCATCCTCTCTTGCTTGAGAAGAATCTTGGTCAAGCTCTTCATCATACTCTTCAACTTCCTCTTCCTCTTCTTCTTCTTCATGTGAATGCTATAAAATAATCGGTACCTTAGCATTCTTTGCCCAATATATATATTTATGATGAGGTGTCCATTGTTCACTACACTACTAGCATAACCCTTCTAAATGAATGTTCCTCAATGTTTTGTTACATAGGTATCTCCTATAGGGTAGGGACTCTTTTCTCTTGCATTTAACATCTTCATTACCCACATCAACAAGAAAAGTGTTCACCATTTCATTGGTTTGTCCCACATATAAACATGCTATTCAAACTCATTGGGATTATAGCTCGAAGGATGTAGCATGATCGCGATTGGGATATAACTATCCATAGTAGCAAGCACATTTATCATCTTATTGCTTGCCAAAATTAAATGAAATCTCATAAGCATAGCCAATATCATGTTGTCCATGGCATCCATGTTGCTGCTTAAACAAACCCTCATAAAAGCATAATCATTATCATGTTGTCCACAATAACCATGTGGCTACCTAGTTTCGTAACAAAGTGCATAGCATACATGTTTTCCAAAACCATAATCATCATAGGTACACACATCATAATGATGTCTAAATACATTTGAATGGTACCCATCTTCTTAACATGGTGCATGGTATGCATGTTTCTCCAAAGAAATAGCATGTTTTCATGGCTCACCAAAAAAGCAATCATAATTAGCATAATTATGCTCATAGGAATCGCTATACTATCCATGAGAGTAAGCATGACAATCATATGCACATTGTTGCTCATACAAATGGTCATCATTTCCCTTATCATAGTGATACTACTACTCATACCAATGCTCATTGTACCCATTATCATAGTGAAGCTATTCATGTGGAGGTGGGATGCTCTTGTCCATAGTGCAGTTGATCATGTGCAGGTGGGATGCTCCTATCCATGTTGGTATACTACTCTGCAACACTTGCAAGAGAGTGCCCTGGTCTAGCATATCAATATATAGATTCATTTGATTGAATATAAAAGAGTAACTCCCACTTTTAGTGCCAAGAAAATTTGTGAAAAAAAAGGTATGGATATGTGTTTCCTGATCTCACAATACAAAATTAAACCTTGCAAGTGGTTTTAATGCCATGCTTATGCTATTTACACCAAATTCCCAAGTTAAAGAGGCTAAAAAATCCTTTAGTAAAGGTTTTTCAAAGTTGGCATTCGACACTAGTAGTACCATGAGTAAAACACTTTTATTTCTATAGTGGTTACATGAGTAATGCCTTTGGGTCTCCTCTGGCTCCCTACATTTAACACAATCACTAGAACCCCTACCATAGGCTATTTGTAAGTTTTTTGCTATCTTAAATAGATTATTGGAGGCCTTCAAGGTAGCAATGTTGAGGTTGTTGTTGTAGTTGCATTTGTTTTTTATGTTGCAATTGTAGCTACAACTAAGGCTACTTAGGAAGACCAAATGGAGTCAGTACCAATGATAAGCATCTAATATGTGTGGTGCTAGCAACAAATTACATGTGTGGCTAGTGAAGTTGCCTGTTTGTATGTAGCTAGTGAAGTTGCAAAGCTCAAAAATTTGCTCCAAGTTAGGACTATTGCATATTTGCCACGTGTATAAAAGGTATACTCCAAAGTAGAGCAAGATGATCCTAGAGTTTTCCTTTTAGAGTTATCAATTTTTGTAAGTTTTGTCTTGTTGGCCCCAACCTTCTAAAAATCATATGATTGTGATGAAAGGAGATTTTCAACTTGAGATATATCTCAGTTCCACTATAGCTTGACAAAACGAGGTTCATCTCCTTGGCCTGATTCATGAAGTATATGAGGAAGATGAGCCTTTTGATGATGCAATGTATTTTTGTAAAATTACAGTGTTGTATTATATTTTGAGAACCTCTAATGTAGGATACAAGTCACCAAATGTAGGGTTCTAGGCTCTAGAATTTTAGATATGTCCCAACTACCATAGGACAAGTTGTTCTAACTACCATAGGACAAGTTGTTCTAAGATTTGTTCCATGCTTAGAATTTTCAAAATTTTCCCAATTACCATAGGACTAGTTATTCTTAGATATGTTCCAGGCTCAGAAATTTCAGAACTAACCCATACACAAAATTTCTCTAATCTATCATGTAGCTTCAATCAAATCTAGCTACCGCTAGTAAATGTCCAATCTGAAAACTTGCAATTTGAACTTAACCAGCCAAAGAAAAGCTTTGACACTCATGTCCTCTCTTCCTTTCAATTAAGATACATAGGGTAGATCAAGGTTTACTTGGAAAGAAGCTCCATTCATGAATCCAAAATGCACATTGACACATCATCGGATCAATTTCAGTCAAGATTCATTAAAATCTTCCACTTGTGGACCAAATCCTTGCCAAAAATGAAACTTGTGAGTTGCTTCAATATCCTACCTTTAGCATAGTGTATCACTTGTTTTTACTTTTCCTCATGTGGTAAAAATGGCTTTAAAGCTATCCATAATGGCTCATAAAAAGCATGTTTGATGGAATGCCTGATTTGTTAAGCTCTTGAGAGTAAAATTTAGAGAGTCTATTGTAATGGTACTGAGTGAATTATTCCAAATCAAACATATCTTCTCCAATCTGATGTAACTTACGCTCTCATGGTTGCTCAACAATCCTTGTATACAATAGACAAATTTGTGATTGATCTCGAAGGATAATTTGTCTTTATTTTGTATGACAAAAAGAGTCACAATGTATTTGTTAAGGAATTTTAAGAGGCATGTTGCCTTGACTTCGACAAGGAGAGTAGGATGCCCTTCTACTAGGGAATAGTTGTAGATGGATCTCTTGCTTTTAGTGATACTACAAACATTTTGAATGTAGGTTGTGGGAAATAATTTGCACATTTTCTAGTGGGATATTATATCTCTAGTCATATGGGTTTGCAAAGCTATGAGCACCACTCAAAAAGCTCACACCTATTCCTCAATCTCATAGTCAAGGTCAAGCTCTAGGAGGTCTTTGCACATGTAATGAAGTTAGAAGTAAGTCTTCTATTGCATAGTCCAATAATGTGTCTTTGAAGCTAGAGTATCAAGAGAATAGCTCATTTTAAAAAAAAGGTAATTTACTATTGCATATAACCTTTAAGATACAATTAATGGTTAGCATAGATTGACGCTTCTACAGCTCGTCACTGCAACTTGGGACCTTACATATCAATGGTGGGCAAACCTCCTCTTAGCCTAAAATTGCCGAGTACATCAAGACAAGAATCTAGAGATGTTAGCAATGAAGAAATATAGTCCCCCCTGATCATCTTTAATAGCAATAGAGTTAATCATTTGATACACTTGTGCCTCTACTTTTCTACAAATGACTGATTTTACTTCTCCATCACTCACTATGCTAACATTTGAATCCTCTCCATGTGAAAAAAACTTGTTAGCATCCATCAAAGAACAATCCTTTGTAAACTTGAGAAGTAATTATTTTTTCTTGCTTGTCTCCTCTTGTGCCCTTTCATTCCATTTTCTAGTAGCTTCACAAAGTTTTTTATCTTAGGACAACACCGTTTATATTCTTCATGTTCCTTATGCAAGATTTAAATCAACATTTGAGATTTCGGCACACCACTCCTTAATATTGTGTGGCCTTTTGCTCAAGTAATGGCTCAACTTGAGCACTCATTCATAGAATCAATTTCTATGTAAATTTCCTATAATTATTCTTCAACGAGATTTCTAAAGAGGATTAATAGGATATGAAGAAAAAGATAAAGGAGGAGACTCATCATTCACTAGAGAGGGAGAGTGGCTTCAAAGAGTTTTCAAAGTAAGCCCTACTTATCATGTAAATCTTGAGGGTTAAACTTATCGGAAGTGGGTTGTTGGAAGGAAGAGGTGGCTACAATTAGTGAATCTACTTGTGTTCATGTCCTCAAGCAACAACTAAAGATAGTATCTAATTCCTTCCTCTTTTTTAGATATTCTTTGGGTCAAAAACATGTGAGAAGTAGCCTTAAATAGTTGCAAGTTGTAACAAAGGCTAGGTCTAGGCAGTCTAAAAAGTCTAGAATGAATTGTTTGAAGGAGAGCACCAACAAGTATCTTTCTCAAAATTTGAGGTTGTCTTCTTCTCAATGGACATTGATATTGAAGATAGGAGGAAAGTCATACTACCCATGTCTTTTTGGGTTCTAATCAATCCCATGCCTTTTGGGGTAGGTATATAGGTGGGATCGCCTCTCTTGCGGCGTACTGTAGTGCAAAATGTGGCCTAAGCCTCCATGTTGATGCTAAGAAGGTTTCTTCTCCACTTTGGTTAGGATATCAGTGTATCTAACCAATTTGATTAGTGATATTGATGCACATATAGAACATTTAGGAGGATTAAATGGGAAGATGTATCACCCTAGATATGTGTATTTATAGTTGTAAAGATTAGCCTTTATACAAAAGAATTAAGAGAAGAGGAATGAAATCTTAGGAATAGTTCCACAACAAGAGAATCTTATACATTATGGGAGATAAGCACCATAACTACCAAATATTCTTATTATGATAATGATAAGTGTTGGAGCAACATAAGAGGATTTATCCATTGGGTTTAAAGAGATGATGTAGATAGAGGGAGAGAACGAGGAGCAAATAGTAAAGTAAGCATGTGAAACATAAGGGGGAGTTAGTGGATGAGTTTTGAAGAAAGGAGAAGAGAGAAAAGTGAAGCTTGGGATAATGGGTGAGAGAGAAAGTGTTGCCATACACAAGAAGCCTAGATATTGGAGAGACTAGAGAGAGTGAATGCGCTATTAAAGTAGGATATAGATGCATCAATCCTAGTTTTGCACAACTAGATGGGACACCATCAAGTGTGTGTGAAGCAAAGTGATTTCTATAAAGTTTAGATAATTATCTTATTTAGTATCCATTTATGGTGGTGAATTAAAAAATAATTAAAATCACAAATTTTATATGGTTAAATATTAATTTTTATATTAAAAAAATTCACATATGTTTAACATTGAAATGACTTTATCAAAATATGAAATATAAAAAAATATCAACTAATAATTTAACACAACTTTCCAAACTCATTTTAAATATTTTTTTTAGAAAATACTCAAAATTTACCATAACTCCTTATGGGAATTGCAAGAAAAAAATAAGCATTAAAAAATATTTAAAAAATCATAAACCTAATATTTTCATATGATAAACTTTTCATTTTCAAAATAAATTTCAAAATAGAGAAATGCCTACATGTAAAATTTCATGACTCCAAGATGTGCCTTTGGAGTCCGTTGTGCATTCCAACCAAGGAATATTAATCTATTAGACATCTTGCATAGAAATCCCCTTTGATTTCACTTTGAATTTGGGTCCCATACTCCATAAAATAGTTTATCAAACTTTCATGTGTGCAAATCAGGCTTAGGTGAGTCTTTAAACTAAGCTTTAGTATGTTTAAAAGATATGGAGAAATTATCTTTATCCTTATTGATCAATCTTAATAGCTATGATGAATATGTCAAAATGAGATGCATTTGATGGATAGATAGATTATAATCTTGATGATGACCATGAACGGATTAATTAATGGGTATGACATGGAGATGAATTGAACCATATTGATAGATTTATGATGATGAATTTGGTAATGATGATGAGGCTAGCACTAATCAAGAAAGGAAAGCAATGGTGATGAGAAGAATCATGGCAATAATGATCAGAACGAAAGCCAATGTCATATGGGAGAAGATGATGATGCATAAATCGTGATCTCTCCCTCAATGTTCATATATAGTTGTGGTCCAAGAATATTTTTTTTTCTTTTTTTTTCTACTCTTCTTTTCATCCAACTTCTCTCTCTTTTCAGCCCTTCAAATATTCTCCTTTTCACTAAACTACCAATGCTCCTCTTGAATACTTTATTAATTAATACCTCTCTTCTTAAACCTTACAAAAAGCCTACTCTATACATGTACACACATGAACACCATTTTTATTTTAATAATTTTATTATTCTTACATTATTATTATTATTATCATATTTATTCACATATTTATATTTTCTTACATGTGTGTGTGTGTGTGTGTGTGTGTGTGTGTGTGTGTGTGTGTGTGTGTGTGTGTGTGTGTGTGTGTGTGTGTGTGTGTCCATATAAACATAGATAAGTTTTCTTGGATTTAAGGTTGGAGAAATGCAAGTACATGGCTTGGAGAAGAAGAAGCTTGAGAGAGCACAACTCAAAGTGTATTACGAGGTATCAATAGAGAATATCTACAAGACTAGTTGTGCCCTAAAAGTCAATAGGAATATTATATACAAGGTCAAGGAAAAAAACCTCCTAAAGAGGGAAAAAAGTTCTTTGATGGCTTGTTCACACACATCACTACCAAAATATAGTACCAAATCCCCCTAGGAGTGATGCAATGAATAGGAGCTAGAACTCATGTGTATGTAAATTGACATGCCTAATAGACTAGAGAAATCCACAAAGGGGATTAAGCCCAAAGCTTCGTGGAAAGCTTTGCACTTCTCATGAGGCAAAAGCTTTGTGAAAATATCTACAAGGTTGTCCTGTGGTGGCATATAGGCCAAGTTAATCTCTCTTGTAGAAATTTTCTCCCTAACATAATGATAGTGCACATCAATGTGCTTAGTGCATGCATGGAATAGTAGATTCCATGCAACTTCCTTGGGGAGTCCACCTTATAGAACATGTAAGATATCATGTGAGTTTAAAAGAAAGAGTATTATACTTAGTAAGATTTAAAGGATTATGTTTACAAAATGAATTTTTAAATTACAATTTGAAAAAAAAGTCTAAGTTTAATAAAGTAAAAGGGGTTATTTTAAGGCCTTATATCATGTAAAGAAAGGGTAATTCTTAATATCCTTTAAACACATGTTACATAGATGATTTCTTATAGGTGGTCCTTAAGGCAACTACTAGTGCATTCCAACTATCAATGACAATGGTGGAATGCGATTTTTTAGCACCCAAATCAATGAAGAGACATATGAGCCAAGCACACTCAATCATAGTTATAAAAGGTACCCTATCCTTAGCTTCATAACTAGAAGTAGGCATAGTGGGCTACTTTTTGCTCAACCATGATATGCATGAGTTGCCAAGCATGAAGCAAAAATCACTTGTGGATACACAAGTATCCTAAACAACTACCCAATCAAAATCTAAAAAATCATGTAGATTTGATGGTGGTAATGATCCTCCTTGGGATAAAATAGCCCTAGGTGCAAAGACCAATCAAGTAGTGAAAAATCCACTTCATTGCCCTACCAATGCTTTTGATGTCTAACTAATGCATGTTCCAACCATTATGAGCTTAATATGCAAATGCTATAGATAGTTTTCATATGGCAAGTGGGAGTAAATGTCCCATAAAAATTAATGGCCTTCTACTAAAATAACCCTTTACCACAAGTGTAGCTTTGTAGCAATAAAACTACCATCTAGCTTGTGCTTTAAATTGTAAATCCACTTGGTATCAATTGTCTTCTTAGTAGAAGGAAAATCACATAAGAAACAAGTACCATTTTTGATAATAGAATCATATTCAAATTGCATATTAGCCATCCAATTCTTTGAATTTTGTGCCTCTTCAAAAGCCATAAGCTCATCCTCATCCTCATGACACAGATTAGAAATATCCAATGCATGACAATCTGATGCATGAGAGGCACTATGAGAGCCTGAACAAGTATAACTAGCCAACAATGTATTCAACTTACTTTCATGCTATGCTTGCACTAGCCATTTTGGCAAAGTCCTAGATTGTCCAATCTCTACTCTCTCATCAATAAGTGAAACATTCACATCTACATTAGAAATAGACTGATTTATGTTATAATGAGAAACCGGCATAGGCTAAGAAATTGCCTCATTTGGGATTGTATTGACTGTGCACCATTGGAAAGAGACAAGAGATTATCATAGTTATCCTATGATTATATATATATATATATCTTTCATACATGAAAGTGAAAATTGAATAGTATCTTCATAAAGACAACATCATGGTTGACCAAGATATGCTTACCATTGTATCCAACAAAAATATGTTTTATACCCTTTATCATCCAACTTCTTACATTGTTGCATTAGAACCATAAGCCAAGCAACCAAAAACATGCAAGTGTGCCACATATAGTTTTTTACCATGCTAAGCCTCATACAAAGTGATAGACCGCAAAGCCTTAGTGGGACACTCGTTGAGTATGTAGGTTACAAATAAGTTAGCTTCAAGCCAAAAACTATGTAGCAAAGCTTGACTCTGTATCATGCATCATGAAATCTCCATGAGTATTCCGTTTTTTCTCTCAACTACACCACTTTACTATGAACACAATATAAGTGAGTTTGGGAATCTCACAATTCCCATTCTTTGAATACTAAAAAGGTGGCACACAGATAACATGTCCATAAGTTTCTCAAAACCATATGATGTGAGCTATCATTGGAAAGCTCTTGAAAAATGGAATCTATTGAGCTATAGAGTGCTTGATTTGGAGTTATAATGTTTGAGTTATGACAAATCCAAAGATTTGACCACGTGTCCCAAACTTATGGGAAATTCCCATATTCCCCAATATGGTGTTTATGGTGCATATGGCACTATACATTAGTTTTTCATCCCATGTTCAGCAAGATATGCACTAAACTCCTTAGACATATACTTCTCTCCTCAATTAAAATGGCGCACTTTGCATTCATGCAAATCTTCATCCATGCTAATAAACTACTTGAAGCAAAAAAACACTTTGGACTTAGCTTTTAATCCATATACCCATGCATGTCTACAGTGATCATCAATGAAAGTCACAAACTATAGGTAGTTGCCAAAATATGCTATTTACATTGGACCAAAGATATCAATGTGACAAGCTACAATTTGCAAGCAACTCTCACTGAACCATCTTTTGGAAATGAAGCATTCTATATTTCACCCAATAAAGAACCTTCAAAAATGTATGTTCTAGGTGCCTCAAGAGGACACAATGGCAACACTATATCCGATCTCTGCAAATCTAGCAAACTAACAAAATTCAGATGATCAAAATACACATGCCAAAGTTTAATATTTGAAACCGTTTCTAAATTTGTAATAGCACATGCCAAAGTTTAATATTTAAAACCGTTTCTGAATTTGTCATAGCACATGCCAAAGTTTTATATTTGAAACCGTTTCTGAATTTGTAATAGCACATGCCATGTCTTCCATACATTTTCTATTGTTATTGAGCTTATACATTCCACGAAATAGTGAACTAGATGTAATAACCGTATCACCACAAGAGACATTATGAAGTGCACATCTTTCATCAACAAACTTCACAATCAAGCCAAAATTGGCGAGTGCAAAAATTGACTGTAAATTAGTTTTTATTTGTGGTATATACAAAGCATCCATAAGTGTGAAAGTATTACCATTAGTTCAAAGTCCCATACATTTGAATCAACAAAGAACATGCAAAGTCATGGAAAAAGAGTTATAACTACATTATGCCCCAAATTTCCATTGTGTTTCTTGGATAATATTTGCAAATTCTAACCTAGAAGGAGAAGCCTCTACAATAACCATACTAGCCTCTTTCTTCTTAAGCTCTTTGCAGGCAATTTAGGATACTTCTCAATGACACGATCTTCCCTTTAATGAAATTCATGACCAATTGCAAGTTCACAATCTGCACTAAACACCCATGAACCATGCTCTCTCTCTCTCTCTCTCTCTCCTTCTCTCTCCTCTCTAATCTGAGACAGAAAGATATGGGGGTATTGCACCACAAGACTACACATGTCCACTATGTGGGGTAGAGCCAAAGATAGAGTAGCACTACATATGCTGAGATCAAATGGATATACTTATACCTCTTCTAAGAGGGATTTAGACTAGTACATTAGGTCATCGAGTATGAGGCCCATAGATGTTAGGGATATTCTTACTTGAGTTTAAATGGAATAGACTCTTCTTAGACAGAGGAGTAGCACCTCTAGGCCTACTAACCAAGGTAACATATGCTTGCAGACTTCCTCAACACAATCAACACAAGAGAGGAACCTCGCATCTCACTCCTCAACATTAGAATCTCCACATTTAGGGAGGCCCTCCTTTCAAAGAGTCACTCTAGAGTGAGCCATAGCCCTAGGTTGTGCAAGGCATCCTCAACCCATTGGATGGTGACCCCATCACTCGCATTACTAATAAATTTGAGACATTATTGGCCACCACAAGAGATGCCCACCACTAAGGTACTTCACCCTTCCTATGTTCGAGGACATGTGGCAACATCCTATGAGGGAGATATAGAAGCACCACAAGTCACACACGCACATTGATGTAATAATACCAGCAAGTGATCTTCCACTCCTTGTCTATGTCATGCTTAAGGTATTTCAATTGACACTTATATGCATAGATAATAGTTTTGGGAATAAGTGCAAGAAGTTTCAACATTTCAATGAAAAGTAGAATGCCTACTAGTGATCTATCTAAGTATTTCTTGTAGTAGGGAAATCCTTTGAAAGTACTAGCTACACTCATGGAGCATAATGAAGAACCCTCTATTAGCTCTCCACATGATTGAATATAGAGATTGAACCTCAGTGTAGTAAAACAAAGAGGGA
Organism: Lygodium microphyllum; assembly: GCF_053477565.2. Lineage (NCBI taxonomy): Eukaryota > Viridiplantae > Streptophyta > Polypodiopsida > Schizaeales > Lygodiaceae > Lygodium > Lygodium microphyllum. The sequence goes on from NC_141155.1 coordinate 62,997,320, forward strand.
ATATTGGGATTCTTTGATGAACTTCTTTAGCATCCTTCTTTCATGCTAGCTAGAGTACGTCTAAAGAGTTAGAGGCAATTATGTTGAGAAACATCCACAATGCTTTGAATCATGTGAAGATTCTGAAAACTTCAAATGAGATTTTTTGTAAGAAAAAAACATCCACAACACTTCAAATCATGTGAAGAGTCTAAAATTTTCAAATCAAATTTTTTGTTTAGAAATCAATAATGTTGATTTGATGAATGGAAAGTGCGGAGCAAAGCATTAAGATGAGCATACAACAAGAATCCACAAAGAAGCCTATATACAACCAAGCATCACTTAGTAGTAGTGTTAGACATGGCTTGATACATCGCATTTACCCTTATTTATGGTCTATACCTTAGTCTATGTTGTCTCTTGATATGAATACTTAATATGTCACATGAAATGTAGTTAGGCATAGCTTGAAGAGATGTATTCCTTGTGTTATTGTGATCATCATGATTGCTTGTGTGATAGGACTTTTTTCATGAAATAGAGATGTTCTGATAGGGGGCACCATCATTATGCTCTAATAGTTGCCGCCATCATTATGCTATGTATTTTTGGCATATTCTAGTTGTATTCTCTATTCTTTGTCTCTATTATGCTATTATAATTGATCTATGATGTTTTTGCATGGCTCTGAAGTATTATCCTTCAATTTTATATCCATTTTATGAAATAGTACAATTCTTTTTCCTGATACGTGCAACATTCTATTGTGTTTTTCTATACAACACTACAAACCTATTATGTGTTTTGCATAGATTATGGGTTGTAATACTTTGGAAATCTTTCCATTGTCGCAATGAAGCTCTAGTAGAGCAATGGTGAAGTGACTAGACAAGACAATGGAATGATGCTAAGTAGAGGCCACAAGGGCTTTGCCGCTACTGTGGCAGACAGGGACACACATCAGGACCTAACTATAAATTGTGGGTATGCCATAGGGCTGAGAGGAGGATGCATGTTGACAATCAACAAGAGATGCAACCAGTAGGAGCACCCCGTGGACAACAACCACCAACACCCATAGTAGTGGTCTTAGTCGAGTTTCCTACTATCAAAGATCACAAAGGGCCAAGTAGTAGGCCTACATTTGGAGCATAAGATTAGAAAAATTGTGGAAAAAGATGTGTAAATTAAAGGTGAATCATGTATAGGCCAGCATGGGTTAGAGTAAGATGTGGGTTATGACTATTCAAATTGTATTATAGAGGATTTTCCAAAAAATATAGAAGTCCTAGCCATAACTAGAGCTAAATCTAAGAAGAGGATAGACTAGAATGAGCAAGAGAAGGCTAGGAAATTAGCCTCTAAAGAAGTTTAGAAATTACATAAGAAAAAAGAGTTACAATAGTTCACTCCTATAGATTCATTATAGGGTTTGCAAGAGAGTCAACAACAAATTACATAAGATTAGCATGTTTTGCAGTAGATAGAGCAACAATAGAGTGGTTTGAAAAAGAGTTTGGATCTTTATGAGCACCCTCAAGGATCACATGAATTATTTATAACATTGGCTAGATCTCCATTTGCAATTGACTTTGGAGAAGATTCTTGATTTGATCCTATGTTTTAAGGAAAAGCTCTTAGCAAAGATTATGGCAAACCAAGGGAAAATATGGAAGCAATTTGCTAAATACTAGAAAGACATATGAGATTTTCAAGTGGTGTTACCTATTAATTTAGAAGTAGTGGATTATAAAGTGCCAACTATCCAAGTGGAGTATTTGGGTATTAAGTTTGATGATGTTCTATTGGATAGAGGCTCAGGATGAGTAAACATAATTCCTAAAGAATTGTATCTCGCTCATAAGTTACAAGGACTTGTACCGACACCTTTCCAAGTTAAAATGGTGGATCAATGGATGCTTTAACCTTTTGGAACTCTGAAGAATTAGCTTATTTGAGTTTTAGGTTTGAAGTCCAAGGTTAGCTTTGTGGTTCTTTGAATGGAAGGGCTGGGATATTTATATCATATGCTTTTGGGAAGGCCATGATTCAGATTGTCCAAATTAAGCCAAGATTGGGGTGCACACACTATTATTATCCCTTGTGATGGTAAAGTGGTAATGCTTTCTCAACAAATAATCAAATTGTGTTGAAACCTAAATACAGACTATTAGTTCCTCAAACTATAAATGTTACACTTAAAATAGAAGATGATGAATAGGAGTTGTTCTTGTAAGCTGACCCCACTATTGTTCCAATCTTTGAGGTAGATATAGAATATATTTTATCAAAATACAATGTATTTGTAGCAACACCACTATATGAAATAAGAGCACCATTGCAAGAAACAAGAATATTGTTATAGTAAATAGATACTCATATATTGTAGGAGACAATTACCCCACTATGGGGAGATAGTGGCCTAATATAGGAAGGTAGTAAATTGGGCCAAGTAAGCACTAATTGCACTAAGGAAAGTCAAGGGAAGACTAGCAAGTGCACAATAATACTTCAACGGAGATAAAAGTGGCCTTAGACAAATCCAATCAATAGCTTATTATTGATGTTAGACTGAAGTATGAGCAAACTATGAGCAAATCAGCCACAGTAATGGAAGATGATGTGATACGTCACATTTACCCTTATTTATGGTCTGTAACTTACTCTATGTTGTCTTTGGACATGAACAAGCATGATATGGCACATGAAATCTTGTTATCAAGGTTGCTACAAGCATGGCCTAAAGAGATGTATTCCTTGTGTCATTTTGACAATCACAATTGCTTGGGTGATGGGATTTTTTTCATGAAATAGAGATGGTCTAATAGTTGGTGCCATCATTATGCTATGCATTTCTACCATATTTCAATCATGTTCTATGTTCTTTGTCTCTATTATGCTATCATAATTGATTTGTGATGTTTTCTAATGGTTTTGTAGGATTATCTTTGAGTTTTATGTCCATTTTCTAATACAGTATGATTCTTTTCCACAATGCATGCAATAATCTATTGTGTTCCTATATATAGCACTATAGCCCTATTATGTGTTTTGTATAGACTAGGGGCTATAACAAGTAGCAAGTGAAGCAAATGGTTTGTTCCCTTTATTTGCATGTCATAGACAAGTTGGAAGTAGAACCCACATCTCTCAAATTGGTAGATACTTAGTCTTTCAATTTTTGATGCTTGAGACAAGGTTGTCCCCTTTATTTTAAAAATGATGTTTTTAGTAAAAGAGTCACTAGATGTTCATATGTAAATCATTCAATTTACCTTCTAGAGGACCCTTAGGAAATTTATTTGTTTTTCTACAAGTAATAATATTTTGTTATGACTAACAAGTGGTATGATACTACAAGTGATACTCTACCACTTAGAAGTGGTATGCTACCACTAATAGGTCTTATGATATGACTTACAAGCAATTCTCTATCACTTTTAATTTGCTACCACTTACAAGTTTTGCACTTCCTATTACAAAAGCTATGCTACACTATGAGTGGTCATTAATGCTTACACATTGTGCACTACTTGTAAGGGTCCCCTCTATGACTTGTAACTAGAGTGCTACCAATTATAAGTGGGCTAGTACCATTCACACTTGGTGTGCTACATTGTACAACTAGTCCATTACTACTTAAAAGTGGTATAAACAGGTTTCAAGTGCTTGCTACCATATGTGCTACCAATAAATATGCAATTGACAAATTAGATGATAGACCTTCCATGTTTGGTCTAGATAGAACCATGGAGCAAGTGACCTACATATTGTCCATGCCTAGAAAGGGAATCTATAAGAGTTGCTTGTGGGAACATGTAAAAGTTCTAGTTTTTTGGAAATCTCAAGTAATGGAGGACGTAAGGCAATAAAACTTATCACCATTATGCAGATCTAAGTACTTTGGAACTTTAACAAAAGGAGGGAATTTATACATATTGTTAATGGTCTTTGAAGCTATGCATAATATCCAAACGATACATCCTATATTCTATTACAACACAAGTAATAGTGATATTGGCAATCTATATGAGGAATGTTCTATGTATGAGTAGATTTCAAATGTGACAATTGTGATAGTGCATATATTTTAAAAGATATTGTAATTTATTAAAGGATAAGATTCCAGGTGGTTGAGAGTATTACTAGTATATCTTCTATTGTAAAAAAGAAAGCTTTGTTCAACCCCACAACTCGATACATTATGCCTTGAGTTGCTATCGGCACAACTACTCTATCTAATCAAAAGGCTAGATCTACAAAGATTCATTTTTTTTCATTTGCTCATAGAGACCTCTTCTGATATATAAGTTAGGACCCACCCAATGTCTGTGCTCACATATGGCTTCTCCTCATAATGGATGCCTTACAACTTAGAATACCATGGATTATTTGTGGCACCTTATGAGGGTGGAGCATTGAGCATATTTAACATGTAGTTATTGATAATACTATGTTGGGTTATATAAAAAATTGTAGAAACTTCAAATGTAGCTTGGATAATCTTTGAAAATATATGATAAAGAATTTTGTAATTCACATTTCAAGAGTCAAAAGTAGCTTGTGAAAATAATAGGTGCATGTCTATAAAAGTAAATTTAACAATATCAATACATAAAATATACCCTCCATGAGTTGAATTCATTAGCATATCACCATACCCTCTCCTAGGTTAGCAATTCAAATCCTTATAAGCTAGGAAGATCTAAGGCATCTTTCACTTAGGGGATTTAAAACCTCCTGGTGGAAAGGCCCTTTGGGAATTGGGCTTTTCTCCACTCAAAATAAACATCACATTTTATAAAGAAAAGAGAGAGATAGGTATGCTTTAGCCTTTTCTTATTACAAATTTGAATAGACTTAAATTAGCATCCAATACGATATTTCTTAATGTAAATTGGGCATCCTCATGTTCTTTTGGTATATGTGGATGTGTTTGTCTTTACATAACAATGTAAGACTTTTTTCTAATCCTTGTCCCACACAAAACCTTCACATCTCAAGATAATATGAAGTTTTTAATACCATATTTGAAGATAATATAAAATAGAACTTATGTAACATTTTGAATATTGTGGTTCTTAATAACCAACTTGAACTACTATGTTTTCACTAGCACTAAACAAGATGCATTCTCAACAGACTTCTAGAACTTTTATATTTTCACTAGAACTATATATGATGCCTTCTCACAAGCCTAGGATATTTTAGAACCCACATATGTGACATAAATATTATTGTATTTTGAAATTAACATCTTAACCAAATTTATACTATTTTGAGACCTTATGCCAACCTTGAAGCACTAAATTTTGCATATATGCCCTATTTCTTTATGAGAATCTCAAAATCCAAGCTAGTAGAAAGGTTATAATAGGTAAGTTCCATGAGTATAAACCTTTGGATACACCTTGAATAATAGTGATATGCATAGACATATTATTATAAGACCACTATATAGTTTTACTAGCTTATATGAAAAAAAATATGTTGTCTACTCTCATTATATGGTCAAAAATTTGTTTCTCATGAACAAAAGTCTTTTACAAACCGTTATATTGAGGGTTTATGAACTAAAATAACTACATGATCCATCTCACAACTCTTTGCATGTTTCTACATTCATTGCATTTAACATACTATTTAGATATTCTTAGACACTTGTACCGCAACAACTTGAAATAAAGTTAAGTATATATTGATACAAAAGAAATATATCCCTTTAAATGGAAATGTTTTATGCCCTATTAAGTTAACAAACTGGTGTCAATATAGCCATCAATGCTAACAAGACAATATAAGCAATTTGCTCTCAATGACAACCCTTAATTGTGTAGCACTAATTCTAACAAGAGAAAATATACAATGAACTTATGGAGCTTTCTAGTAATAGCTTTAATTGGTACTATTTTTTATCGCATCAATAAATCTGGGAAAATAGTACCAATGGAGGTTGATATTTAAGAGAAAATCATATTATTGACAAAATGGAAGTTCTAGGACAATGAGGAGAATATAGTTCATTAGTTTGATTTGTAGAGAGATAGATAAAGTATGTACATAGACATGATTATGTATATTTTGAGTCCTAAAGTACTAGAGATGTTTTGTCAACTCATTTCATGGTGATGAATCGATAGGCCACTTTTTGACATGGTGGGGAAGCTTTTAACATAATTTTCTCATGAAGCCTACATTCAAACCATACCTTGATAAAAACATCTCCTTGTCTACTCACCTCACATGTTAGATGCTTAGCTAGCGCCCTCAAGCTATTTGATCCCCTTAGGCAACCAAAAACCTAATAAAGAAAGTTTTATTGCCTTAGCCAACCAAATTGTGTACTATATTGATTTCTACACCAAAGTTGATTTCTAAGAAATGCAAAAAAAATTGACTATTCTCAAACTTGACTTTTTATCATGCTTCTTATTGGTAAATTTGTGTACTATATTGATTTGCAAGCATGCACCTTTTGTTTAGTCTAGAGATATATTGGTGTAGTCATTTGACCTCACTAACATCCCCGGGGGTTCCACCTTATAAAAGATGTAAGATACCACATGAGTTCAAAAGAAAGGGTATTATATTTAGTAAAATTTACAAGATTATATTTACAAAAAGGGGTTTTTTAATTGCAATTAAAAAAAATGTAAGTTTAGTAAAGTAAAAGGGGTTATTTTAATGCCTTACAACATGTAAAGAAATGATATTTCTTAATATCCTTTGAATGCACGTTATATAGATGATTTCTTATAGGTGGATTCCCTGAGCTAATATCTTGTTTATTATGTGACTATCCATTAACTTAGTTCTTCAAGTTGGCATATAATGTTTTCCATTCAACCCATTTTGAACATTCCAATAGAAAAAAATAGCTCTTAATATTCAAATCTTGAAGTCCAATTATATTTCTTACCATGGGTTGATCATAAATACATGTATCCAATCTTATTCATGGCTTGTATAGGTAGGATGAGTGTACAACTTTGAAAAGTTATAAGGACATGAGAATACAAATAAAAAGTCACATGTAGGAGGCACATTGACCCTTGAAATGAAACCTTTTTGGACATTCCCATAATATATGGAGAGTTTTCTACGACATATTGTACTACAATTATTTTGTACCAAAGGCTATATATGACTTATAAATGACATATCACATCATATTTTGTATGAAGGGCTACATAGCATTTATAAATGACATGTCACATCCTAGATCATAATATAAAGTAGTAGTCTCAAAGTAGTATTATGAACAATATTTCTTTTTTCACGAAAGGACAAAGTAGCATCCGTTGAAGAGTGACTTTCATGATACAGAAATACATAGGGAATTGACAATTTATCAACAATATAAAGTGTGATAACTTGTTCAATGCATGTAAGGTTGTGGCCATAAGTACGATGTCAAGATAAATCATACCATTGACTGACTAATCAATTATTTGCTTTCATATCAGAATGGGAAGCAAAAAATCATAGACATAAGAGTCTACTTTTACTTGCATCTTATATAATTATTACACCAACCATTTAATTTTGCTTAAAATTAAAGTGCGTTAGTTTCAACCTCTTTCAACATGGGTTAATCTCATTGCATTTTTTTAAAGTTAGATTGTTTAGATGCAATTTTATGGAATTAGATATCCCTATGCACACAACCAATTACTCTGGGGCCATAATCTTTTTGTATGTGTGCATCCTAATTATGCAACTAGAATGAAATAGGGTAAAGGGCTTGATAGCACAACTAGAATGAGATAGGTTAAAGGGGTCAATAGTGTGACATCTAATGGTCTTCCATTGGATTTTATTTCTCATGTGACTTTAATCTATACTTGAATTATATACATCATATTGCACTCAAATTAAAAATTTGGGATATTTTGATATTTCATTAAGTAGATCTAGTTATAAATGAAGGGTTCATAAACAACAAGTGACAATCAAGGGCCAATAAAGTAATGCTCAATGATGAATTCTTTTGAATTCTTTTGAATATTAAAGCATTAGAAATCTACATTGCTCAATTGTTCGACTCACCTAATCCTATGTTTAATATACAAGAATCTATGGCATAGCTTCAAATGGCTAGGAATGATGCATCTTTTGGGAAAAGTTGTCATTAGATTAGATGGGGTGGTTCTTGTTTTTGGGGGCCATCACTCTATTGGCACATTTATCCTATTGGAAGGACAACTATATATTTATATACATATTTGTCTTTCTATATGGATTGTTTGAGCTCAAAGGGAAAGTAAGAAAAAGTGTATTGCATAAAGAATATGATATGTCATATACTATTATAGATTGCCTTTTTCTAAATGAAAAAATGGTTTAAAAGTAATTGTTTTTCTTAAATTGAAAAATGCATCTACAAAATGGATCCTAACACTACCACTAATAAGCAAGTTCAATTTTTAACATAACTTATATAGACAATTTACTTGATTAGTAGTTCATCTCAATAAATGTTAAAGAATTAATATTTTCTTAATAATATATTAGATAATAGCTATAAATTTACAAGAAATCATTTAAATATTGTGTAATTCGGTGCAATAAACCCACAAAACCTACTCACATATTCATTTGTGATCAATTATAGGCTAACCTGTTGATAACTTGAAACAAGGTTTCTAGTTTTATCATGATTGTGGATTTTTAGCACAATTGAAATTAAAACATTCAACATATGCTCGTCAATATTGGAAAATAAACATATTAATTGTTTTATATAAGGACGGTGATATCCAAACCATTTGCACTGGTATACCCCTTTTGTCCACTTGACAAGACAATCCTCAATGGGCCTGTCAAACTTTGCATTTTAACTTTAGTAATGATCTCAATAATGGACCCTAGCATGAGATG